>NC_048567.1:72879792-72957292 GCF_013265735.2 Oncorhynchus mykiss
CACAATGGTGAAGAGTTTAGTTTTTTTTGACAGTGCTGTGATGGGACTCAACCCGTCTCTTATGATCAGCTGGATCAGCATTAGTGACTGGCTGCAGAACAATCCATTCATGCATTTTTTGGCAAATGCAGGCACAATGTTTAATACATTTGATGTATGTTGTGGTTTCATATATGATGGAACCGCCTAAACCATAATCAATATTTGACATAGCATAAAAGCCCATAATGTCATGATGTAGCCCCTGTAAAGTTAAAACAAACTGATGTCATCAGCAAGCATTTACCTCAACTATCAGGTTCAATGTCCAATGTGAGAGCACTCTCTCTCTCACTCTCACTCCCTCTCACTCTCTCTCTTTGTCCCCCTCTCTCTCTCTGTCCCCCTCTCTCTCTCTCTGTCCCCCTCTCTCTCCCTGTCCCCCTCTCTCTCTCTGTCCCCCTCTCTCTCTCTGTCCCCCCCCCCCCCCCCCACCTCTCTCTCTCTCACTTTTAGACTCCATAAGATACACTGTTGCTAAAATTCTAACAGTTTGTCTAATTTCAGTTTATGTAACAAAAAAATCATATATCGTGTAGATAATCATTTTACCATCTAAACTGCTGTGAATGATCTTTTCCATAACCAAATATATTGTATTGTTAGCTGTTTGAAGCTGCTGTACAAAACTGAAAGTAAAAGATGCAAAAAACTAAATTTAAGAATAAGAGACATAAAAATATCGCACATAGAACAGATCTACCGCTTCTTAGACTTGCTTTCAATGGCAATTACATATTTATAACTCATACTGTATTTCTATGTGAATTTGGTCGGGTCGCCCAAAAAGTTACGTATTTAAAGCGTGACTTCAATACTTTCGTGTTCAAATGTAACCTTCAAAAAAGGTTACAATGTTGCACTTACCATGAACCCCACCACATAGATACATTGTATAATCCGTGTTCGTCTCCTTGGTATTTGATTTAATATGCAACATTTTGCGTTGTTCATTCTCCCGCAATGACAGCACGCTACGGGTCGATGCGGAAACGCTTACTGTCATCTACACCCTGCAGTCTCGGGAATATTCGCTTTCTTCAGGGGTGTTCGTGTTCAATTTAACTTCCAACCACCTCAATTCAAACTTTTGAGGATGTACCGATATTGTCATATTTGGCGTCCATTTAATCAAAGTGGATTCATTGAAGCGTCATGTGGATGATTGACCTGCTGGGGTCTAGTCTCGTCCCATTTGGCTCACCGAGAGATCTACCAGGTGGTATCGACCTGATGTCAGACAGTAAGCCAAGCTCTGTATTTAATATCTGTCAGTCGTTCTAATACAGCAACTCTCTCAGCAAGACTCTCAGCTTGACTCTGTGCTAGTATGCATACATTCTGTGTGTCTTGCTATGACTGCGTAAACGTGTCTGCAGTTATTAAATCATTACTTTAACAGTTAGTGTGCTTTCACGTGTGTCACGGCTGAGGGAGATGGCAGGCGCGTGAAGTCAGGTGTATTATTTACAGCTCGGTGTTCAGCGTCGACTTGAAAACAAATAGATCCAGAATATTAAGCATAAACTAGAATACACTTTTCTAGTAAACACTATTCTCAGTGTACTACATCTTTGTGCTGCTTTTGCTGAAAAATGAGATGTTCTGACTGTGCAAGGATGGCGCAAAGCCACATCGTCACAGGTAGATGCACTGATTATTAACGGTATGCAATAGGCCTATAAAGTTAGTTTACCTTTATTTATTTAACTAGGCAAGTCAGTTAAGAACAAATTCTCAATGACTGCCTACAAACAGTGTAACTGCCTGTTCAGGGGCAGAACAACAGATTTGTATCTTGTCAGCTCAGGGATTTGAACTTGCAACCTTCCCGGTTACTAGTCCAACACTCCAACCACTAGGCTACGCTGCCACGTGTAGTAGATGTTTTAAATAAGGATGTTTTATGGTTGCTTCTAGTCCACCTACTGGACGTGGCTGGAACATTAAATGCTTCCCATTCTCACTATGCATTCCACTTTCTAGTGTGTCCTTAATCGCAGGAAAAACATCAGGGACAGACTGATATTCTGCAAAAGGTACAGCGATTGGACTGCTGAGGACTGGGGTAAAGTCATTTTCTCTGATGAATACCCTTTCCGATTGTTTGGGGCATCCGGAAAAAAGCTTGTCCGGAGAAGACAAGGTGAGTGCTACCATCAGTCCTGTGTCATGCCAACAGTAAAGCATCCTGAGACCATTCATGTGTGGGGTTGCTTCTCAGCCAAGGGAGTGGTTAATCCTCAAGAGGTGGTGGACAAACAAAACCCCACAAATTCTGACAAACTCCAAGCATTGATTATGCAAGAATGGTCTGCCATCAGTCAGGATGTGGCCCAGAAGTTAATTGACAGTGTCACGTCCTGACCTTAGTTCCTTTTTTATGTCTCTATTTTAGTTTTGTCAGATCGTGAGTTGGGGTGGATATTCTATGTTTGTTCTGTGTGTTATAGTTCTATGTGTTTGGCCTGGTATGGTTCCCAATCAGAGGCAGCTGTCAATCGTTGTCTCTGATTGAGAACCATACTTCGGTAGCCTGTTCCCACTTGGTGTTTGTGGATAGTTGTTTTTCTGTATCTGTGTTTTCACCATAAAGAACTGTTTCCATTTTCATTTCTTTCCCTCACTTGGACCACGCTGCATTTTGGTCCAATCCTTCCTACTCCTCATCAGACGAAGAAGTTAGTTACAGACAGCATGCCGGGGTGGATTGCAGAGGTCTTGAAAAGTAAGGGTCAACACGGCAAATATTGACTCTGGGCATCAACATCATGTAATTGTCAATAAAAGCCTTTGACACTTTATGAAATGCTGGTAATTATATGTCAGTAGTCCATAGTAACGTCTAAAGACACTGAAGCAGCAGACTTTGTGAATATTAATATTTGTGTCATTCTCAACACTTTTGGCCACGACTGTTTTAGAGGCAAGGCAAGGCAAGGCCCGGCCCGGTTCCTCCTGTCTCTTTATACAGTGGGGAGAACAAGTATTTGATACACTGCCGATTTTGCAGGTTTTCCCACTTACAAAGCATGTAGAGGTCTGTAATTTTATCATAGGTACACTTCAACATAAATCTAGAAAATCACATTGTATGATTTTTAAGTAATTCATTTGCATTTTATTGCATGACAGAAGTATTTGATCACCTACCAACCAGTAAGAATTACGGCTCTCACAGACCTGTTCGTTTTTCTTTAAGAATCCCTCCTGTTCTCCACTCATTACCTGTATTAACTGCACCTGTTTGAACTCGTTACCTGTATTAAAGACACCTGTCCACACACTCAATCAAACAGACTCCAACCTCTCCACAATGGCCAAGATCAGAGAGCTGTGTAAGGACATCAGGGATAAAATTGTAGAACTGCACAAGGCTGGGATGGGCTACAGGACAATGGGCAAGCAGCTTGGTGAGAAGGCAACAATTGTTGGCGCAATTTTTAGAAAATGGAAGAAGTTCAAGATGATGGTCAATCACCCTCGGTCTGGGGCTCCATGCAAGATCTCACCTCGTGAGGCATCAATGATCATGAGGAAGGTGAGGGATCAGCCCAGAACTACACGGCAGGACCTGGTCAATGACCTGAAGAGAGCTGGGACCACAGTCTCAAAGAAAACCATTAGTAACACACTACGCCGTCATGGATTAAAATCCTGCATGGGGCCATGTATCGCCAGATCTTGGCCAACAACCTCCTTCCCTCAGTAAGAGCATTGAAGATGGGTCGCAGCTGGGTCTTCCAGCATGACAACGACCCGAAACACACAGCCAGGGTAACTAAAGAGTGGCTCTGTAAGAAGCATCTCAAGGTTCTGGAGTGGCCTAGCCAGTTCCCAGACCTGAACCCAATAGAAAATATTTGGAGGTAGCTGAAAGTCCGTATTGCCCAGCGACAGCCCCGAAACCTGAAGGATCTGGAGAAGGTCTGTATGGAGGATTGGGCCAAAATCCCTGCTGCAGTGTGTGCAAACCTGGTCAAGAACTACAGGAAACGTATGATCTCTGTAATAAAAATCATACAATGTAATTTTCAGGATTTTTGTTTTAGATATCATCTCTCACAGTTGAAGTGTACTTATGATAAAATTACAGACCTCTACATGCTTTGTAAGTAGGAAAACCTGCGAAATCGGCAGTGTATCAAATACTTATTCTCCCCACTGTATAGTATATATATGATTTAATGTATGTAACAATGTGCTTGTTTGTCTCTCACTAGCCAATCAGCCACATGCCAAAGTTTACACACACGCCTACCTCTTCCCATTTCCAGTGTCTCAACAGACTCACAATGCCACTGCATATGACTCTGCAATCAGTAAGTGCTTATCTGTGTGCGTGTGTGTGTATATTATATGTAATTGACATATAATATATGTAGCCTACTATGAGATTCTGAGATTGTCCACATGTGTTTGTTGGTATATTCAAATTAATGTCAGCCTATCATTCTGTTACTCATGGTTCTAACAATGATTGACATTCGTCTCATACAATCTACAGAGGCTTCTGGAGTATCTTCATGCTAATTGGTGTGGCTGCCGTCGTAATGGGCGGGTTTTTTATCATCTGTGCTGCCCCATTCGCCAGTCACCGTCTATATAAGGCTGGGGGCGGCCTCTTCCTGATGTCCGGTGAGTCATTGGCCGATAACATCATACATTTCAGGATACACAACATAGGATAGGATTGCGCTAAACAGTTTCCCTCTGTTGAACGGATGTACAAAGATGAAAAGCTCATGAATACCATCCCTAATACAAATACCTGCTGCAGCCAGTCTGATACGGTCTCTCTATCTCTCTCTGTTTCTACTCCCTATCACCTCCTCTCTCTGTTTCTACTCCCTATCACCTCCTCTCTCTGTTTCTACTCCCTATCACCTCCTCTCTATCTCTCTCTGTTTCTACTCCCTATCACCTCCTCTCTCTGTTTCTACTCCCTCTCTATCTCTCTCTGTTTCTACTCCCTATCACCTCCTCTCTCTGTTTCTACTCCCTATCACCTCCTCTCTCTGTTTCTACTCCCTATCACCTCCTCTCCGCCTACCTTTCTCTCCCATCATCCCTCTCTATCTCTCTCTGTTTCTACTCCCATCATCCCTCTCTATCTCTCTCTGTTTCTACTCCCATCATCCCTCTCTGTTTCTACTCCCCATCACCTCCTCTCTCTGTTTCTACTCCCTATCACCTCCTCTCTCTGTTTCTACTCCCTATCACCTCCTCTCTCTGTTTCTACTCCCTATCACCTCCTCTCTCTGTTTCTACTCCCTATCACCTCCTCTCCGCCTACCTTTCTCTCCCATCATCCCTCTCTATCTCTCTCTGTTTCTACTCCCTATCACCTCCTCTCTGCCTACTTTTCTCTCCCATCATCCCTCTCTATCTCTCTCTGTTTCTACTCCCTATCACCTCCTCTCCGCCTACCTTTCTCTCCCATCATCCCTCTCTATCTCTCTCTGTTTCTACTCCCTATCACCTCCTCTCCGCCTACCTTTCTCTCCCATCATCCCTCTCTATCTCTCTCTGTTTCTACTCCCTATCACCTCCTCTCCGCCTACCTTTCTCTCCCATCATCCCTCTCTATCTCTCTCTGTTTCTACTCCCTATCACCTCCTCTCTGCCTACCTTTCTCTCCCATCATCCCTCTCTATCTCTCTCTGTTTCTACTCCCTATCACCTCCTCTCTGCCTACCTTTCTCTCCCATCATCCCTCTCTATCTCTCTCTGTTTCTACTCCCTATCACCTCCTCTCCGCCTACCTTTCTCTCCCATCATCCCTCTCTATCTCTCTCTGTTTCTACTCCCTATCACCTCCTCTCTGCCTACCTTTCTCTCCCATCATCCCTCTCTATCTCTCTCTGTTTCTACTCCCTATCACCTCCTCTCCGCCTACCTTTCTCTCCCATCATCCCTCTCTATCTCTCTCTGTTTCTACTCCCTATCACCTCCTCTCCGCCTACCTTTCTCTCCCATCATCCCTCTCTATCTCTCTCTGTTTCTACTCCCTATCACCTCCTCTCCGCCTACCTTTCTCTCCCATCATCCCTCTCTATCTCTCTCTGTTTCTACTCCCTATCACCTCCTCTCCGCCTACCTTTCTCTCCCATCATCCCTCTCTATCTCTCTCTGTTTCTACTCCCTATCACCTCCTCTCCGCCTACCTTTCTCTCCCATCATCCCTCTCTATCTCTCTCTGTTTCTACTCCCTATCACCTCCTCTCCGCCTACCTTTCTCTCCCATCATCCCTCTCTATCTCTCTCTGTTTCTACTCCCTATCACCTCCTCTCTGCCTACCTTTCTCTCCCATCATCCCTCTCTATCTCTCTCTGTTTCTACTCCCTATCACCTCCTCTCCGCCTACCTTTCTCTCCCATCATCCCTCTCTATCTCTCTCTGTTTCTACTCCCTATCACCTCCTCTCTGCCTACCTTTCTCTCCCATCATCCCTCTCTATCTCTCTCTGTTTCTACTCCCTATCACCTCCTCTCCGCCTACCTTTCTCTCCCATCATCCCTCTCTATCTCTCTCTGTTTCTACTCCCTATCACCTCCTCTCCGCCTACCTTTCTCTCCCATCATCCCTCTCTATCTCTCTCTGTTTCTACTCCCTATCACCTCCTCTCCGCCTACCTTTCTCTCCCATCATCCCTCTCTATCTCTCTCTGTTTCTACTCCCTATCACCTCCTCTCCGCCTACCTTTCTCTCCCATCATCCCTCTCTATCTCTCTCTGTTTCTACTCCCTATCACCTCCTCTCCGCCTACCTTTCTCTCCCATCATCCCTCTCTATCTCTCTCTGTTTCTACTCCCTATCACCTCCTCTCCGCCTACCTTTCTCTCCCATCATCCCTCTCTATCTCTCTCTGTTTCTACTCCCTATCACCTCCTCTCCGCCTACCTTTCTCTCCCATCATCCCTCTCTATCTCTCTCTGTTTCTACTCCCTATCACCTCCTCTCCGCCTACCTTTCTCTCCCATCATCCCTCTCTATCTCTCTCTGTTTCTACTCCCTATCACCTCCTCTCCGCCTACCTTTCTCTCCCATCATCCCTCTCTATCTCTCTCTGTTTCTACTCCCTATCACCTCCTCTCCGCCTACCTTTCTCTCCCATCATCCCTCTCTATCTCTCTCTGTTTCTACTCCCTATCACCTCCTCTCCGCCTACCTTTCTCTCCCATCATCCCTCTCTATCTCTCTCTGTTTCTACTCCCTATCACCTCCTCTCTGCCTACCTTTCTCTCCCATCATCCCTCTCTATCTCTCTCTGTTTCTACTCCCTATCACCTCCTCTCCGCCTACCTTTCTCTCCCATCATCCCTCTCTATCTCTCTCTGTTTCTACTCCCTATCACCTCCTCTCTGCCTACCTTTCTCTCCCATCATCCCTCTCTATCTCTCTCTGTTTCTACTCCCTATCACCTCCTCTCCGCCTACCTTTCTCTCCCATCATCCCTCTCTATCTCTCTCTGTTTCTACTCCCTATCACCTCCTCTCCGCCTACCTTTCTCTCCCATCATCCCTCTCTATCTCTCTCTGTTTCTACTCCCTATCACCTCCTCTCCGCCTACCTTTCTCTCCCATCATCCCTCTCTATCTCTCTCTGTTTCTACTCCCTATCACCTCCTCTCCGCCTACCTTTCTCTCCCATCATCCCTCTCTATCTCTCTCTGTTTCTACTCCCTATCACCTCCTCTCCGCCTACCTTTCTCTCCCATCATCCCTCTCTATCTCTCTCTGTTTCTACTCCCTATCACCTCCTCTCTGCCTACCTTTCTCTCCCATCATCCCTCTCTATCTCTCTCTGTTCTCTCTATCACCTCCTCTCCGCCTACCTCTCTCTCTCTCTCTCTCTCTCTCTCTCTCTCTCTCTCACACACACACACACCTCTTCAACCTTGCCTATCTCTCTCTCTCTCTCTCTCACACACACACACACCTCTTCAACCTTGCCTATCTCTCTCTCTCTCTCTCTCTCACACACACACACACCTCTTCAACCTTGCCTATCTCTCTCTCTCTCTCTCTCTCTCTCTCACACACACACACACCTCTTCAACCTTGCCTATCTCTCTCTCTCTCTCTCTCACACACACACACACACCTCTTCAACCTTGCCTATCTCTCTCTCTCTCTCTCTCACACACACACACACACCTCTTAAACCTTGCCTATCTCTCTCTCTCTCTCTCTCACACACACACACACACCTCTTCAACCTTGCCTATCTCTCTCTCTCTCTCTCTCACACACACACCTCTTCAACCTTGCCTATCTCTCTCTCTCTCTCTCTCACACACACACACACACCTCTTCAACCTTGCCTATCTCTCTCTCTCTCTCTCTCACACACACACCTCTTCAACCTTGCCTATCTCTCTCTCTCTCTCTCACACACACACACACACCTCTTCAACCTTGCCTATCTCTCTCTCTCTCTCTCTCACACACACACCTCTTCAACCTTGCCTATCTCTCTCTCTCTCTCTCTCTCTCTCACACACACACACACACACACACACCTCTTCAACCTTGCCTATCTCTCTCTCTCCCCCTCCCTTCCCTCAGCTCTGTTCCTGCTGGGTGTGGTGTGGATGTCTGTGCTGTGGGTGGAGTTGATGGACGTGGTGGAGTTCTCCGTGGACCACCAGCGCTCCTCTTTGTGCCCCACCTTCGACCTCACCATCCACTACGGCCTGTCCTTCTTCTTCGCCCCCGTCGGCATCTCCTTCTGCCTGCTGGCTGGACTGCTCTTCCTCCTCATTGGCCGGTCCGTACAGATGCAGTATCACTGATTGGTGTTGCCGTGACGATAGGGGGAGGCTTCCGAAACTCTGCAACAGGTTTGGGGCCAATTCTATTTCCATTCCTTTAATTCAGTAAGTCAACTGAAATTCAAATTCCACATTCCTCTCCTAGAGAAGCATTGAGATACATTTGAATTGGAATTTCAGTTTACTTCCTGAATTGACTGAATTTACAAATCATTGACCCCAACCCTGCTCTGTAACTTCAAGAATGTGTTGAAAATCTCTGCGTTCTGTCAATCATCCACCAATAGAATGAACTCTGTGGTGTCACTGATTTGACTGGTTACATTGACATGTTTCAGTCACTGCCAGTGTTTGACAGAGTTCCACCTAGTGACACCCTATACCCCCATATTAGTGCACTACTTTTCACCAGAGTTTCTATAGGGAATAGGGAACCACTTGAGATGCATGCAGCCAAGTCCTAAATTCCCCATCACTACATGTTCTTCACCTGACACATACAGTACTGGGAGACACAGGATTGGTTGGTTGAAACGCGGCAGCGGATGTTGGTGATTTGCCTATGCAGGCTGTCTGCAGTCACATGTCAGATGTTGCCGTAGCAGCGAGTAGGAAATGACGATGATAAAGGATCAGGAAGAGTGTTTTGTTTGGGAGTTCTTTCTCTTTGTATTGGTATCCTTAGTCAAATGGTTTTTAGAAGGCTGCTACTGAGTGTGTTGAGTTGTCCTTTAACATAAATGAAGGGCGAACAAGTCACTTTATATGCTGTAGATGTGGTTACCACTTTTGTAAATGGAAAACATGTGTATTCCCTTTTCAATTATTTACACATTTTGAGAGGAAATGTGAATGCCTCACCGTGATAGAAGCATGCTGCGTGAAGAGTTAGAAATAAATGTGAATGCCTCACCGTGATAGAAGCATGCTGTGTGAAGAGTTAGAAATAAATGTGAATGCCTCACCGTGATAGAAGCATGCTGTGTGAAGAGTTAGAAATAAATGTGAATGCCTCACCGTGATAGAAGCATGCTGTGTGAAGAGTTAGAAATAAGTGTGAATGCCTCACCGTGATAGAAGCATGCTGCGTGAAGAGTTAGAAATAAGTGTGAATGCCTCACCGTGATAGAAGCATGCTGTGTGAAGAGTTAGAAATAAGTGTGAATGCCTCACCGTGATAGAAGCATGCTGTGTGAAGAGTTAGAAATAAGTGTGAATGCCTCACCGTGATAGAAGCATGCTGCGTGAAGAGTTAGAAATAAGTGTGAATGCCTCACCGTGATAGAAGCATGCTGCGTGAAGAGTTAGAAATAAGTGTGAATGCCTCACCGTGATAGAAGCATGCTGCGTGAAGAGTTAGAAATAAGTGTGAATGCCTCACTGTGATAGAAGCATGCTGCGTGAAGAGTTAGAAATAAGTGTGAATGCCTCACCGTGATAGAAGCATGCTGCGTGAAGAGTTAGAAATAAGTGTGAATGCCTCACCGTGATAGAAGCATGCTGTGTGAAGAGTTAGAAATAAGTGTGAATGCCTCACCGTGATAGAAGCATGCTGCGTGAAGAGTTAGAAATAAGTGTGAATGCCTCACCGTGATAGAAGCATGCTGCGTGAAGAGTTAGAAATAAGTGTGAATGCCTCACTGTGATAGAAGCATGCTGCGTGAAGAGTTAGAAATAAGTGTGAATGCCTCACCGTGATAGAAGCATGCTGCGTGAAGAGTTAGAAATAAGTGTAAATGCCTCACCGTGATAGAAGCATGCTGTGTGAAGAGTTAGAAATAAATGTAAATGCCTCACCGTGATAGAAGCATGCTGCGTGAAGAGTTAGAAATAAGTGTGAATGCCTCACCGTGATAGAAGCATGCTGCGTGAAGAGTTAGAAATAAGTGTGAATGCCTCACCGTGATAGAAGCATGCTGCGTGAAGAGTTAGAAATAAATGTAAATGCCTCACCGTGATAGAAGCATGCTGCGTGAAGAGTTAGAAATAAATGTAAATGCCTCACCGTGATAGAAGCATGCTGCGTGAAGAGTTAGAAATAAGCCGTAGAAGTGGAGATTAGATCACCATAAAGTGATTCATATTAATGATCGGGGCATTTCACTGTGTGATTTTAATTTTGATTTTGATATTCAGCCTTCTTGACACTGCACTGTCAGTTTAGTCCTTATTTCTGGTCAAACCAGCCAATCAGATATCTTAGTGCCTTCTGAGAAAAACGTGTGTTATAGTGAATTAATGGTTAATATAAGAGCCATATATTTAGAATATATGAATATACTGTATGGCTCTGGTTAAGATGTTAGAGTAAAGTACTTGTTTGCTTTGTAAACACACTGAACAAGAATACAAACGCAACATGCAACAATTTCTAAGATTTTACTGAGTTACAGTTCATATGAGGAAATCAGTCTGGGACTGGGAATACAGATATGCATCTGTTGGTCTCAGATACCTTAAAAAAAAGGTAGGGGCATGGATCAGAAACCCAGTCAGTATCTGGTGTGACCACCATTACCATAGCCTCACCGCCACCATGGGGCACTCTGTTCACAATGTTGACATCAGCAAACCACTCACCCACACAACGTCATACTCGCTGTCTGCCATCTGTCTAGTACAGTTGAAACCAGGATTCATCTGTGAAGAGCACACTTATCCAGCGTGTCAGTGGCCATTTAAGTGGAGCATTGGCCCACTGAAGTCGGTTACGACGCCGAAGTGCATCTTGACTGCCGAAGTGCAGTCAAGACCCTGGTGAGTACGACGAGCACACAGATGAGCTTCCCTGAGACGGTTTCTTCCGTTGTGCAAACCCACAGTTTCATCAGCTGTCCGGGTGGCTGGTTGTGAGGCTGATTGGACGTACCGTTCTACCTAAAACATTTTAGAGTGGCCTTTTATTGTCCCCAGCACAAGGTGCACCTGTGTAATGATCATGTTGTTTAATCAGCTTCTTGATATGCCAAGGTGGATGGATTCTTTTGGCAAAGTAGAAATGCTCACTAACACGGATGCAAACAAATTTATGCACAAAATATGGGAGAAAAAAGCTTTTTGTTCGTATGGAACATTTCTGGGATCTTTTATTTCAGCTCATGAAACATGGGACCAATACTTTACATGTTGCATTTATATTTGTGTTCAGTGTAGTAGATTATTTATTGAACAATGTAAATTACTACATATTCAGGTTAAAACACTAATAAATGGATAAAATATGTTTTGTGAATGTGTTTTCTGGATACATTTTATCAAAATGAAAGTGTAGATGTTATTTACTTGAACGTTCACATAACAAGGCCTGATTTCATGTTCAAAACATACTCTCTCCTTCAGTGTTTTTTCTGGCTTTTACTCATTCAATCAAGAGCCATGAATTTATCACAAAGTATTTGGAAAGGGAACGGGATGCCTAGTCAGTTGTTCAACAGAAAGGGGGATACCTAGTCAGTTGTTCAACAGAAAGGGGGATACCTAGTCAGTTGTTCAACAGAAAGGGGGATACCTAGTCAGTTGTTCAACAGAAAGGGGGATACCTAGTCAGTTGTTCAACAGAAAGGGGCATACCTAGTCAGTTGTTCAACAGAAAGGGGGATACCTAGTCAGTTGTATAACTGAATGCATTCAATTTAAATACAGTCTTCCCGCATTTAACATGGCAAGAAAATGTATGTTTTGGACGTGACACAGACAGGTCTAATCACTGTTCTCTAAACCAATATCCACATTTTATAATATTAGCTACTGCCTTTCTCTCTTTAGTGGCAGCTGTGCATTTGATTTGGCTAAGAAGATCATCATTAGAGAATATTCAAACCCAGACTGTCCCCACCATGCCAAAAGCACTGGGTAAACTTAGACACATCTAATGATTACAATGGTTATTTGAATCTACAGGTGTGCCTCATTGAAAATACCATCTATTCAAATGTGTCTAATGACTGTCTGTGGTATGGTCTGTTTTGGTCTGTAGTGTGTACTCTGTGTACTCTCCGAGCACCACTCTTCATATCTAGACAGTGCTCTAGATGGATGTTCTTATCAGATAAGGACTTACTGCAGCTAACCAGATCGACCGACTCACCCGAGACAGAGTGAAACTAGAAGGTACATCGATGGACCATCCCGGCATTATGAACCACACTACCATGTCTCGGTGGTACGGCTGTTGGGAGTGGCCCACCGGTCTGCCGTTCTACCTGGGGGTTGAGGTGTTCAACTGCCTCCTGGGTCTGGTCACCAACAGCTGGTACCTGTGGCTGGTTGCGGGCGGCCCTCTGGTCCTGGTCGTCAAGGAGATCTTCGCCCTCAACCTGGCCATCATGGAGCTCATCTACTGCATTATTTCACCACTGATCGTCTTCAACACCCTCTTCATCAAAAGCCAGAAAATCTTCCAATTCAGCGACTATAGGTTCGGCTTGGTCAGCGCCGGCCGCCCTCTGCTCCAGTGCTTTATATGTGTGGAGCGCTACCTGGCGGTGGTCCACCCACTGCTCTTCCTAAAGTACAGGCCTCTGAGGTACAGGGTGGTGTGTGTGACTCTGGCTTGGATGCTGTCTCTCGTATTCTGTGTTGTGATCGGCTTAATAGGCGGCGTGATAGTCAATGCCGGTGTTTTCTCAATCACTCTGGCCATCGATTTCTTCTGCTGTGTTTCCATCCTGAGGGTGCTGGGCAAGTCCGGTCCAGGGGATGGAGGGAAGGAGAGACAGGGGGAGAAAGAAGAGGGAGGGAACTTGATGAAGAGAAGAGCGTCCCGTACCGTTCAGATCATTCTGCTGACTCTGCTGGTGAATTACACTCCTTCCATCATCGGAGGTGTCCTGGTACGTTGTCTCCCTGATGGTTCAGTGACAGCGTTGTGTGTCGTGGTTCCTATCACTTTCATGTTTACTGTTTTTGGGAGTTTCACTCAGCCCCTTCTCTACCTAACCAGGGCTGGAAAACTACCCTCTGTCTGTTGGAAAAGAGAGGGATGATAGCCCTACTTTGGAGGAAAGGTTGCCTGGTTAAAAAAACACCGTTTTTGAATTACTTTAATTATAGATAGTTGTTGGATCTTAATTTGAGACAGTTTGCTATAGCAGAAAAATAACCATAAATGTGAATCATTATGTGGATCATAATTAATGGGGGGGGGGGGGGGGGGGGGATGTATGGGTTGTTACATTTTTCGTTAGGGCAAATCAATTATGCTATGCAGGAAAATTCTCAACCACAAAAGAGACACTTTTTAAAATTGAACCTTTATTTATCTAGGCAAGTCAGTTAAGAACAAATTCTTATTTACAATGACGGCCTACCCCGGCCAAACCCTGACGACGCTGGGTCAATTGTTCGCCGCCCTTTGGGACTCCCAATCACAGCCGGTTGTGATACAGCATGCCTCATGAGAGATTAGTTCAACTGTGCTACTCCATCACAACCTGAAAAATAAGCTTATTTTACTCCAATGTTTGTAAATAAGGTAAATGTAAAAGAACACTGGTAAAATGGTTAAAACTATCATTTTTGATATGGACGGCCAGTCCTTGCATCCATAGCTCTGTCTATAAACTTGAGAGTGGTTACATTTCTCAGGGGTAGCCGCTTTGAACTGCACATTTCCACTTTAAACTTGATAATGTTAGTACATTGTAAGGGTTCATTTTACTTCAGCTATTTGTAATACTGTATGTAATACAAATGTAATGTTAGTGTAAAATCATAATTACTTTTGCAACAAAACCTGCTACGGAGTTGTATCTTTATTTTGATGTGTTCTTATGATATCTGTGAATTTTGTCTGTGAGATCTTTGTCTGTGAGATATTGTGCTGTGTTGGCCCATCTTGCTATTTCAAGGTCAGTTGAACCAAAGTACAGACATAATGCCAAACATAGAGAGAAGTCTTAACACAGTCAACTTTAAACGTGTGTTTCTATCCTTTCTATTTAATCTCCTTGTGGTCCTGTATGACTTATAGTCAGATATGTCAACTTCATTATATGCCTGCTTGGTCTGTATGCCATAATTTGTTATGTAAATTTGTCCAAAAAAACTAATAAAAATACATGCCCCATTTTTTTTGTAAAATGACAGACCCAAATCCAAACTTTAAAATGTGGAGTAAATGAAAAGAATGAACTCAACACACTGATCTATTCATATCCTAACCACTAGAGAGCAGTGTTGTCCTACTGCTAATTTAGCCTCTGCTGAGAAACAAAATATACTATTGTTCGTCTGGATTTCTAATCACCTGGTATTTTATGGCTTATGCTTCCCTCAGAGGGAGGATTTGTATAGAGTTCCTGTGTATGTGAAGATGGATATGAAGGTGTTCACACCTTGTCTGACAGCAGGAGGGCCATTAGACTCATGAATGGAGGACTTGATCAGTGTCCTGTGCTGCTGATGATTCTCCTGAGTCTGTGTTGAAGAAATACCCTGCCATACATCATAATACATTTACTTTTAAACAAAGTGCATCCATAGATTTACAATTCCAGACAGAGTGTGACTTATTGTCAGAACAGAGTGTGACTTATTGTAAGAACAGAGTGTGACTTATTGTAAGAACAGAGTGTGACTTATTGTAAGAACAGAGTGTGACTTATTGTAAGAACAGAGTGTGACTTATTGTAAGAACAGAGTGTGACTTATTGTAAGAACAGAGTGTGACTTATTGTCAGAACAGAGTGTGACTCATTGTAAGAACAGAGTGTGACTTATTGTCAGAACAGAGTGTGACTCATTGTAAGAACAGAGTGTGACTTATTGTCAGAACAGTGTGACTTATTGTAAGAACAGAGTGTGACTTATTGTCAGAACAGAGTGTGACTTATTGTAAGAACAGAGTGTGACTCATTGTAAGAACAGAGTGTGACTTATTGTCAGAACAGAGTGTGACTTATTGTAAGAACAGAGTGTGACTTATTGTCAGAACAGAGTGTGACTTATTGTAAGAACAGAGTGTGACTTATTGTCAGAACAGAGTGTGACTTATTGTCAGAACAGAGTGTGACTTATTGTAAGAACAGAGTGTGACTTATTGTAAGAACAGAGTGTGACTTATTGTAAGAACAGAGTGTGACTTATTGTAAGAACAGAGTGTGACTTATTGTAAGAACAGAGTGTGACTTATTGTCAGAACAGAGTGTGACTTATTGTCAGAACAGAGTGTGACTTATTGTAAGAACAGAGTGTGACTTATTGTAAGAACAGAGTGTGACTTATTGTAAGAACAGAGTGTGACTTATTGTAAGAACAGAGTGTGACTTATTGTAAGAACAGAGTGTGACTTATTGTCAGAACAGAGTGTGACTTATTGTAAGAACAGAGTGTGACTTATTGTAAGAACAGAGTGTGACTTATTGTCAGAACAGAGTGTGACTTATTGTAAGAACAGAGTGTGACTTATTGTAAGAACAGAGTGTGACTTATTGTAAGAACAGAGTGTGACTTATTGTCAGAACAGAGTGTGACTTCCTGTAAGTACAGAGTGGCACGATATTACTGTGTGATTATTCAGAGAGAATGACCTTCTGGCCCTGATGTTTGGGGTGAATAAAGCGGAGACACAATCCTTTTCTCTAGAATAAGGAAAACACACACCTGAATGGGATAGGCCCAAGCTGGTCAAACTGACTAACACTCTTGTGCAGATGCCCATGATTTATTAATAGGTAAAACAACCAATGTGTCAGCAAAAGCTGCCTTTCCTCATGCAGGCATTCTACAGTACCTCCTTCTCTAAGAGTTTCCGGACACCGGGGATAGACGCCACACAAGTCACAAACCCCAATAGAAAGAAATAGCAGGCACTAACTCCGCCTTGGTTCGATGGGGAAATGAATGCTGTTTTTGGACGCTGACAATAAGGTCAGAGGTTAACACAGGCTTAGGAGATCTGATAGATTTTCTTCTATGAGATCATCTTCATCAGCTCATGTCACTTTTTGAGAATTTGGAAGCATTTATGTAATTTTAAAAAAGCACAAAGACTTCATAATTCATAAAGGTCATGTTAACTGACTGATAGTATCTCATAGAACAAAATGCATAACATCTCCTAAACCTGTGTTAACCTCTGACCTTATTTTTGGACTTTATCCCAAAACCCTATTCTTGCCCCATTCATTTTCCCCATAGGGTTGGCTGAAGAAACCAGATGTAACTCCCTTACTGAGAGGATCATAGGGAGTCAACGACAGAGAGGACAGTATAGATGAGTGACACGGTTAATGGAAAGTATAGTGTGAGATACAATTGCAGTTTTTTACAATCACTTTGACTCTAATTTCGGAACTTTGATGTCATTTTTCAAAACTCTAGACACAAAACTCACAACCGATGATCAAAATGCATATTTTTCAAAACTCTAACACTTTTTTCCAATTGCTTGGATACAATACACATAAAGCTGAGATAATCTGTTCATTGAACTAAAATCACCTGTTCAAAACGACACAACTTAACATCAAAGTATTACCATTTCAAAATACAATTCACACATTACATCTGAGATGACTGTCTATTCATTTCATTACAATGATCTAACTATCAATTGATACAACTGCTCAAAATGATAAGTAACTGTTGCCTTACTCTTAATGCATAGTTTTATGGAAACTGACAAACAATATTCCATGTTTAGATCATGAAAGTTTCAGGATAACGAGATCCATTGACTCCAATTACCGTGGAACATAAACCAATTGGACTACATTATCTATGGATGTAATATTTCATCATCATTCTTTATCAGACACTGTTTCTATTGTCTCATGTACCACTTTTGCAGACCATGTTTTCAGATTTGACATTACTGTACACTCACCGGCCACTTTATTAGGTACACCTATATAGTACTGGGTAGGACCCCTTTTTGTCTCCACAACAACCTGAATTATTCACAGTGTTGTACGTTAAGAGATGCTATTCTGCCCACCGCAGTTTTAAATGTCTGTTATCTGAGCATTTGTGGCCTTCCTGTTAGCTTGATTGAATGAGTCTGGACAATCTCCTCTGACCTCTCTCATTAACAAGGTGTTTTTGCCCACAGAACTGCCGCTCACTGAATGTGTTTTGTTTATCGCACCATTCTCTGTAAACTCTGGAGACTGTAGTGCATAAAAATCCCAGGAGGGCAGCTGTTTCTGAGATGCTAGAACCACCATGTGTGGCATCAACAATCATACCACGGTCAAAGTTGTTTGGTCGAACAACTAAAGCTCTCTACTCTATATACTTTATATATTGAGTTGCAGGCAGCCACATGATTCGCTGTTCAAAGGAACAGGCTATTTGCGGTAACACGCATGTGTACCTAATAAAGTGTCCGGTAAGTGTATGTATGCAGGACCACGTAATTGCTTTTACAATACTGCCAATTCGTTACTGATGATTGATTTCACATTGTGGTATGAGTATATAGTGAAATTAGTGGTATCCACCTACAACAACATAGCGATAACATGGAGCCGGCAGGTGATCCAGGTCACAATAGAGGTCAAGCAGTGGGAGGAGGAAGACGTGGTGGTCAAAGGAATGGCAGGGGACAAGCACCCCTTCTGAGAGGTGTGGGGGAACGTGGTAGAGGACAAGGCCACGGACCAAGCACCCCTTCTGGTGGTCGTGGGCCTCATTTCAGAGGTGTGGGGGGGAACGTCCGGCGCCGACAGAGATGGCCGCCTCGCTTCGCGTTCCTAGGAAACTATGCAGTTTTTTGTTTTTTTACGTGTTATTTCTTACATTAGTACCCCAGGTCATCTTAGGTTTCATTACATACAGTCGAGAAGAACTACTGAATATAAGATCAGCGTCAACTCACCATCAGTACGGCCAAGAATATGTTTTTCGCGACGCGGATCCTGTGTTCTGCCTTACAAACAGGACAACGGAGTGGATTCCATGCAGCGACCCAAAAAACGACTCTGAAAAAGAGGGAAACGAGGCGGTCTTCTGGTCAGACTCCGGAGACGGGCACACCGTGTACCACTCCCTAGCATTCTTCTTGCCAATGTCCAGTCTCTTGACAACAAGGTTGATGAAATCCGAGCAAGGGTAGCATTCCAGAGGGACATCAGAGACTGTAACGTTCTTTGCTTCACGGAAACGTGGCTCACTGGAGAGACGCTATCCGAGGCGGTGCAGCCAACGGGTTTCTCCACGCATCGCGCAGACAGAAACAAACATCTTTCTGGTAAGAAGAGGGGCGGGGGCGTATGCCTTATGACTAACGTGACATGGTGTGATGAAAGAAACATACAGGAACTCAAATCCTTCTGTTCACCTGATTTAGAATTCCTCACAATCAAATGTAGACTGCATTATCTACCAAGAGAATTCTCTTCGATTATAATCACAGCCGTATATATCCCCCCCCAAGCAGACACATCGATGGCTCTGAATGAACTTTATTTGACTCTTTGCAAACTGGAAACCATTTATCCGGAGGCTGCATTCATTGTGGCTGGGAATTATAACAAGGCTAATCTGAAAACAAGACTCCCTAAATTTTTTCAGCATATCGATTGCGCAACCAGGGGTGGAAAGACCTTGGATCATTGTTACTCTAACTTCCGCGACGCATATAAGGCCCTGCCCCGCCCCCCTTTCGGAAAAGCTGACCACGACTCCATTTTGTTGATCCCTGCCTACAGACAGAAACTAAAACAAGAGGCTCCCACGCTGAGGTCTGTCCAACGCTGGTCCGACCAAGCTGACTCCACACTCCAAGACTGCTTCCACCACGTGGACTGGGACATGTTTCGTATTGCGTCAGACAACAACATTGACGAATACGCTGATTCGGTGTGCGAGTTCATTAGAACGTGCGTTGAAGATGTCGTTCCCATAGCAACGATTAAAACATTCCCTAACCAGAAACCGTGGATTGATGGCAGCATTCGCGTGAAACTGAAAGCACGAACCACTGCTTTTAATCAGGGCAAGGTGTCTGGTAACATGACCGAATACAAACAGTGCAGCTATTCCCTCCGCAAGGCTATCAAACAAGCTAAGCGTCAGTACAGAGACAAAGTAGAATCTCAATTCAATGGCTCAGACACAAGAGGTATGTGGCAGGGTCTACAGTCAATCACGGATTACAAAATGAAAACCAGCCCAGTGACGGACCAGGATGTCCTGCTCCCAGGCAGACTAAATAACTTTTTTGCCCGCTTTGAGGACAATACAGTGCCACTGACACGGCCTGCAACGAACATGCGGTCTCTCCTTCACTGCAGCCGAGGTGAGTAAGACATTTAAACGTGTTAACCCTCGCAAGGCTGCAGGCCCAGACGGCATCCCCAGCCGCGCCCTCAGAGCATGCGCAGACCAGCTGGCCGGTGTGTTTACGGACATATTCAATCAATCCCTATACCAGTCTGCTGTTCCCACATGCTTCAAGAGGGCCACCATTGTTCCTGTTCCCAAGAAAGCTAAGGTAACTGAGCTAAACGACTACCGCCCCGTAGCACTCACTTCCGTCATCATGAAGTGCTTTGAGAGACTAGTCAAGGACCATATCACCTCCACCCTACCTGACACCCTAGACCCACTCCAATTTGCTTACCGCCCAAATAGGTCCACAGACGATGCAATCTCAACCACACTGCACACCGCCCTAACCCATCTGGACAAGAGGAATACCTATGTGAGAATGCTGTTCATTGACTACAGCTCGGCATTCAACACCATAGTACCCTCCAAGCTCGTCATCAAGCTCGAGACCCTGGGTCTCGACCCCGCCCTGTGCAACTGGGTACTGGACTTCCTGACGGGCCGCCCCCAGGTGGTGAGGGTAGGCAACAACATCTCCTCCCCGCTGATCCTCAACACTGGGGCCCCACAAGGGTGCGTTCTGAGCCCTCTCCTGTACTCCCTGTTCACCCACGACTGCGTGGCCACGCACGCCTCCAACTCAATCATCAAGTTTGCAGACGACACAACAGTGGTAGGCTTGATTACCAACAACGACGAGACGGCCTACAGGGAGGAGGTGAGGGCCCTCGGAGTGTGGTGTCAGGAAAATAACCTCACACTCAACGTCAACAAAACTAAGGAGATGATTGTGGACTTCAGGAAACAGCAGAGGGAACACCCCCCTATCCACATCGATGGAACAGTAGTGGAGAGGGTAGCAAGTTTTAAGTTCCTCGGCATACACATCACAGACAAACTGAATTGGTCCACTCACACAGACAGCATTGTGAAGAAGGCGCAGCAGCGCCTCTTCAACCTCAGGAGGCTGAAGAAATTCGGCTTGTCACCAAAAGCACTCACAAACTTCTACAGATGCACAATCGAGAGCATCCTGGCGGGCTGTATCACCGCCTGGTACGGCAACTGCTCCGCCCTCAACCGTAAGGCTCTCCAGAGGGTAGTGAGGTCTGCACAACGCATCACCAGGTGTCCTCCAGGACACCTACACCACCCGATGTCACAGGAAGGCCATAAAGATCATCAAGGACATCAACCACCCGAGCCACTGCCTGTTCACCCCGCTATCATCCAGAAGGCGAGGTCAGTACAGGTGCATCAAAGCTGGGACCGAGAGACTGAAAAACAGCTTCTATCTCAAGGCCATCAGACTGTTAAACAGCCACCACTAACATTGAGTGGCTGCTGCCAACACACTGACACTGACTCAACTCCAGCCACTTTAATAATGGGAATTGATGGGAAATTATGTAAATATATCACTAGCCACTTTAAACAATGCTACCTTATATAATGTTACTTACCCTACATTATTCATCTCATATGCATACGTATATACTGTACTCTATATCATCGACTGTATCCTTATGTAATACATGTATCACTAGCCACTTTAACTATGCCACTTTGTTTACATACTCATCTCATATGTATATACTGTACTCGATACCATCTACTGTATCTTGCCTATGCTGCTCTGTACCATCACTCATTCATATATCCTTATGTACATATTCTTTATCCCCTTACACTGTGTACAAGACAGTAGTTTTGGAATTGTTAGTTAGATTACTTGTTGGTTATTACTGCATTGTCGGAACTAGAAGCACAAGCATTTCGCTACACTCGCATTAACATCTGCTAACCATGTGTATGTGACAAATAAAATTTGATTTGATGTGATTTGATTTGATTTGAACGTGGTAGACGACAAGGCCACGGACCAAGACAGCGGCAGCAAGAGCAAAGAGTCTCCAATGAAATCCGAGCAATGGTTGTAGACCATGTCGTAAATCATGACAATGACTGAGGCAGCTACAATGATTCTACCACACCTCAGAAGATCAACCATGGCCTCAATCATCAGAACTTTCCTCAATGAGAACCGGTAAGTCTTCAGCATGCACTAAACATTAGGCTACTCTCAATTGTCAAATGACTGTATACTGCATGCCAATGTGTACCACACAGCAGGTGTGAAGTAGGTGCAGAATTGAGACTAGGCCAAATAGGGGAGGCAGAGGCAAAATTCAGATTGACCAACAAGAGCTGGCTGTGGTCAATTTGGTTCGGGACAGAAATGATATTAGCCTTACAGAAATTCGGCAGCACATCTTGGACAATGATGTTCAACAATGTGGAAGCCATAAGTTTGCAGACTATTGCACGCATGCTGAAAAGGCACCAGGTGTCTCTAAAACAGCTATACCGTGTGCCTTTTGAAAGAGATGCAGAGTGAAGCAACTGAAGACTGAGTATGGTTAGGTATGTTCAGTTTCAAGATGCCTGTTGTGAAAAATTCATTGAAATCAGTAATTATCTTTCCAAAATGTATTTTTAGAGGGTGAATCAAATCAAATCAAATTTTATTTGTCACATACACATGGTTAGCAGATGTTAATACGAGTGTAGTGAAATGCTTGTGCTTCTAGTTCCGACAATGCAGTAATAACCAACAAGTAATCTAGCTAACAATTCCAAAACTACTACCTTATAGACACAAGTGTAAGGGGATAAAGAATATGTACATAAAGATATATGAATGAGTGATGGTACAGAGCGGCATAGGCAAGATACAGTAGATGGTATTGAGTGCAGTATATACATATGAGATGAGTATGTAAACAAAGTGGCATAGTTAAAGTGGCTAGTGATACATGTATTACATAAAGATGCAGTAGATGATATAGAGTACAGTATATACATATACATATGAGATGAATAATGTAGGGTATGTAAACATTATATTAGGTAGCATTGTTTAAAGTTGCTAGTGATATATTTTACATCATTTCCCATCAATTCCCATTATTAAAGTGGCTGGAGTTGAGTCAGTGTGTTGGCAGCAGCCACTCAATGTTAGTGGTGGCTGTTTAACAGTCTGATGGCCTTGAGATAGAAGCTGTTTTTCAGTCTCTCGGTCCCAGCTTTGATGCACCTGTACTGACCTCACCTTCTGGATGATAGCGGGGTGAACAGGCAGTGGCTCGGGTGGTTGTTGTCCTTGATGATCTTTATGGCCTTCCTGTGACATCGGGTGGTGTAGGTGTCCTGGAGGGCAGGTAGTTTGCCTCCGGTGATGCGTTGTGCAGACCTCACTACCCTCTGGAGAGCCTTACGGTTGTGAGCGGAGCAGTTGCCGTCCCAGGCGGTGATAAAGCCCGACAGGATGCTCTCGATTGTGCATCTGTAGAAGTTTGTGAGTGCTTTTGGTGACAAGCCGAATTTCTTCAGCCTCCTGAGGTTGAAGAGGCGCTGCTGCGCCTTCTTCACGATGCTGTCTGTGTGGGTGGACCAATTCAGTTTGTCTGTGATGTGTACGCCGAGGAACTTAAAACTTACAACCCTCTCCACTCTCCACTACTGTTCCATCGATGTGGATAGGGGGGTGTTCCCTCTGCTGTTTCCTGGAGCTGGATGCTGATGAAAACCATCACAAATTCCTCTTTTTGGATGAGGCAGGCTTCAACCTGGCTAAGACAAGGAGGAGAGGTCGGAATTTTATTGGCCAGCGGGCAACCATCCAAGTACCTGGACAACGTGGGGCCAACATCACCATGTGTGCAGCTATATCGGAAGAAGATGTGGTGGGAATCAGACCTTGTATTGGATTGTATAATGCAACTCTCCTTGTAACCTTCCTTGATGAGCTAAATCAGGTCTGTAGAGCTGATGGCGTGACATATGTCATTGGTGGCTCAGGACTGGCGGGCGGCTCCGGCAGCTCAGGACAGACGGGAGACTCCAGCATCTCAGGACAGACGGGAGACTCCCGCAGCTCAGGACAGACGGGAGACTCCCGCAGCTCAGGACAGACGGGAGACTCTGGCAGCGCTGGGTGTGAGAAAGACTCTGGCAGCACTGGACAGGCGGGAGCACCTGTAGGGAGGAGACGAAGAGACAGCCTGGTGTAGGAGGCTGCCACCGGAGGGCTGGTACGTGGAGGCGGCAAAGGATAGACTGGACCGTGGAGGAGCACTGCAGGTCTCGAGCACCGAGCCTGCCCAACCCTACCTGGCTGAATGCTCCCCGTAGCCAGGCCAGTGCGGCGAGGTGGAATAGCCCGCACTGGGCTGTGCTGGCGAACCGGGGACACCATGCGTAGGGCTGGTGCCATGTACCCCGGCCCGAGGAGACGCACTGGAGACCAGATGCACTGAGCCGGCTTCATGGCACCTGGCTCGATGCCCACTCTAGCCCGGCCGATACGAGGCGCTGCTATGTACCGCACCAGGCTATGCCTGCGCACCGGGGACACCGTGCGCCTCACGGCATACCACGGTGCCTGCCCGGTCCCTCTCTCTCCACGGTAAGCACGGGGACTTGGCGCAGGTCTCCTACCTGACTTCGCCACACTCCACGTGTGCCCTCCCCCAAGACATTTTTGGGGCTGCCTCTTGGTCTTCCAGCCACGCTGCCGTGCTGCCTCCTCATGCCGCCGCCTCTCAGCTTTCGCTGCCTCCAGCTCTGCCTTGGGGCGGCGATATTCCCCAGCCTGTACCCAGGGTCCTTTGCCGTCCAGGATCTCCTGCCATGTCCAGGAGTCCTGAGATCGCTGCTGCTGCCCATTACCACGCTGCTTGGTCCTTTGGTGGTGGGTGTAACGGCCGTCGTCGGTGGAAGAAGGTGAGGACCAAGGTGCAGCGTGGTATGTGTCCATATTTATTAGAATGAACACGGAAATAACAAAATAACAAAGAGAAACGACAGAAAACCGTTCTGGCTGGTGCAGACACACAACAGAAAACAGTTCTGGCTGGTGCAGACACACAACAGAAAACAGTTCTGGCTGGTGCAGACACACAACAGAAAACAGTTCTGGCTGGTGCAGACACACAACAGAAAACAGTTCTGGCTGGTGCAGACACACAACAGAAAACAGTTCTGGCTGGTGCAGACACACAACAGAAAACAGTTCTGGCTGGTGCAGACACACAACAGAAAACAGTTCTGGCTGGTGCAGACACACAACAGAAAACAGTTCTGGCTGGTGCAGACACACAACAGAAAACAGTTCTGGCTGGTGCAGACACACAACAGAAAACAGTTCTGGCTGGTGCAGACACACAAAAGAAAACAGAAAAAATCACCCACCCAACACAATAGAAAACAGGCTCCCTAAATTTGGTTCACAATCAGGGACAACGATTGACAGCTGCCTCTGATTGAGAACCATACCAGGCCAAACACAGAAATAGCAAATCATAGAAAAACTAACATAGACAACCCACCCAACTCACGCCCTGACCATACTAAAACAAAGACATAATAAAAGAAGTCAGAACGTGACAATATGGAGACCAAAAGGATTGTCCTGAGTTTTATATAGAACCTACTGTGCATGCTTTCTCTTGATAAAGAGATTATTTATCTAAATGTGATTTCCTAGTTTAAATGAAAGTATAGAAAAGATAACATAACTAGAAAGTTCTCTATCTCCTTATCTCCGAGATGTGTTTGTGTGTGCATGCGTGCCAGTGTGTGTGTGTGTGCATATGTGTGTGTACGTGCATATGTGTGTGTCAGCGTGTGCATGTGTGTGTGTGTGTGTGTGTGCTGCAGGTGCTAGGCCAATTCTTCCACAACCAGGCCTAGCAGAAAGTAATGCCATCGGAGCGGAACCCAACTGAATTCAGCTCTGTTCTGCATGGTTGCCCATGATAATTGCGTGATGATAGCGAGCGAGGGAGATGGAATATCATTTCCACCTCGAGATTCCTAAACAAATACCTGTGCTCAGCAAATGGATGGAGGGAAGAAGGGAGGAGGAGAGGAGTAGAGGGGATGGCAGGTTGAGGGGAGGATGTGAGAGGGAGGAAGTGGTAAGGTGAGGAGCTGAGGGTGAGTGGATAAGGGATGAGGGGTTGAGGATGAGAGGGAATAAGATGTGAGGGGGTGATGGGAAAAGGGGGTGAGAAAGTGAAGGGTAGAGGTGGCAAGAAGTAAAAAACTATAAAGTAGTAAAATGGGGGAGAGAGGGAAAGGGGGGAACAGTAGCCTAGTGGTACTTTAAACTGTCAAAGTTGTTGGACTGCTGCTTGACCAATGGGGATTCATTGAGGCGAAGTCAAAGATTCTCCAATGTATTCTGAATAGTAAAAACAGACTCAAACAAGAAACTTCTGCATTTATTTGAACATCTTTAGGAATGTTTTAAGTTAATAAAAAACTAAACTGCTATTTCCCAGCGTGCACTATCACCTCACGGCTCATCCAGGCCTCTTAAAACAGATTATCATCCTAATAACTCATAATCCCAGAAGACATTAACGTCTGATTTCATTTAAATCTGATGACTTTCCACTCAGACACTGGATGCATTTGAATTGCATGATGAACAAGATGGCATGTCCTGTTACACGCTGGACTCTTCTTTAGAGATGGTTTTACATAATGTCCCATTCCATTTGAAATAATGAATAGACAATGGGCCTATGTTAATGTGAGAATTTACAATTCAGAACACAGGGTCGTATAATTACTACGACTCATAACTCAGGGGCGTTCAGGCAGGGCTGGTGGTGCTTCATTTGCCTGGCTACCCAAACTCCGGCCAAAAGCTACGCCACACCCACTTACATTCGTTTCTTCTCCTCAATGAGGTTGAATTTGAGTACCTCCCCAATGATTTCTAGAATGCAAACACATTGTAACTGTTCTGATTGGTCCAAGAAACCGATGTGTTGGGTCAGAGCCAGAACACAGGTGGGTAAAGGCAGTGTTCTGAAAATGTGTCATTGGACTGAAGGGTGTAGCAAACAATGGAGTACTGGAAGGTTCAGCTTGAGTCGTCAGGAAAGTCCTTCATGGTGGTACAAAAGGTGTAACATTCCAGCAGTCCGATGAGAACGCAAACTATATTTTACTTTCAAAGTAGTAATATAAAAGCTATTTTAAACATGGAAAACACACATCTTTCATGATACTGCCAATGCCAATGCTGCTAACACATTGTATTAGTTAATTATGAAGAAAAAAAACAGCCACCATATGGGGTAATACATGTAGCTTTTTATGTATATTCTTTGGTTTAATTTGTCTATTCTCTTCAAGCATATGTATTCTCTATATGTGGCTACTGGGCAGCCGTAGAGGATAGCCCTCTTCACCAACTCAAGGCCTCTCTCTTCAAAGGAAACTAATGTCTTCTATAATAGCCTCTCAGAAGTTCCTTTTAATTTGCTGCCAAAATGGACATATAGGCCAACAGTGTATCTACATGTTTAATGGAGTGAGCTCCAATTAGTTAATGAGGGTTCCATTTTGTTCTCTTAATATTTTCAACGATGATCTCAGAACAGTTTGTCTGTCTGCTGAGCCAAGCTGCATAGTAGTAGTGCCAGTAGTAGTAGTACCGCCAGTAGCAGTAGTAGTAGCAGTAGTACCAGTAGAAGTACTAGTACCAGTAGTAGTAGTAGCAATAATAGTAGTACCAGTAGTAGTAGTAGTAGTACCAGTAGTACCAGTAGTAGTAGTAGTACCAGTAGAAGTACCAGTACGAGTACCAGTAGTAGTACCAGTAATAATAGTAGTACCAGTAGTAGTAGTAGTAGTAGTAGTAGTACCAGTAGAAGTACCAGTAATAATAGTAGTACCAGTAGTAGTAGTAGTAATAGTAGTAGTACCAGTAGAAGTACCAGTAATAATAGTAGTACCAGTAGTAGTAGTAGTAGTAGTAGTAGAAGTACCAGGACCAGTAGTAGTAGTAGTAGTACCAGTAGTAGTACCAGTAGTAGTAGTACCAGTAGAAGTACCAGGACCAGTAGTAGTAGTAGTAGTAGTAGTACCAATAGTAGTACCAGTAGTGGTACCAGTGGTGGTAGTAGCAGTAATAATAGTAGTACTAGTAGTAGTAGTAGTACCAGTAGTAGTAATTGTAGTAGTAGCAGTAGTATTAGTGAATATATTGATAATGCAGGGACAGAGCCTCATTCTACCATCCTCCTCCTCAATTGCCAACACTGAGTTTAAAACTTGTATACGATTTAAAATAAAATTAAATATGTGTATTTTAGGATATGTTTCACATGCTTTGTCTCTGATGGATTAACTGTGGAGTCTATTTCACAAAAGCCAATCATCCTCTCATTGCTTGCTCTCCAATGAGGCAGAACAGAGTTGCTTGTGTCTGGGAAATGAGTTCCCCCGTCTCTTATGTAGTTATTTATACACTGCTCAAAAAAATAAAGGGAACACTTAAACAACACAATGTAACTCCAAGTCAATCACACTTCTGTGAAATCAAACTGTCCACTTAGGAAGCAACACTGATTGACAATACATTTTACATGCTGTTGTGCGAATGGAATAGACAACAGGTGGAAATTATAGAAAAATTAGCCACCCCCAATAAAGGAGTGGTTCTGCAGGTGGTGACCAGAGACCACTTCTCAGTTCCTATGCTTCCTGGCTGATGTTTTGGTCACTTTTGAATGCTGGCTGTGCTTTCACTCTAGTGGTAGCATGAGACGGAGTCTACAACCCACACAAGTGGCTCAGGTAGTGCAGCTCATCCAGGATGGCACATCAATGCGAGCTGTGGCAAGAAGGTTTGCTGTGTCTGTCAGCGTAGTGTCCAGAGCATGGAGGCGCTACCAGGAGACAGGCCAGTACATCAGAAGACGTGGAGTAGGCCGTAGGAGGGCAACAACCCAGCAGCAGGACAGCTACCTCTGCCTTTGTGCAAGGAGGAGCAGGAGGAGCATTGCCAGAGCCCTGCAAAATGACCTCCAGGAGGCCACAAATGTGCATGTGCCTGCTCAAACGGTCAGAAACAGACTCCATGAGGGTGGTATGAGGGCCCGACGTCCACAGGTGGGGGTTGTGCTTACAGCCCAACACCGTGCAGGACGTTTGGAATTTGCCAGAGAACACCAAGATTGGCAAATTCGCCACGGGCGGCTTGTGCTCTTCACAGATGAAAGCATGTTCACACTGAGCACATGTGACGGCCTTGACAGAGTCTGGAGACGCCGTGGAGAACGTTCTGCTGCCTGCAACATCCTCCAGCATGACCGGTTTGGCGGTGGGTCAGTCATAGGGTGGGGTGGCATTTCTTTGGGGAGCCCCCATGTGCTCGCCAGAGGTAGCCTGACTGCCATTAGGTACCGAGATGAGATCCTCAGACCCCTTGTGAGACCATATGCTGGTGCGGTTGGCCCTGGGTTCCTCCTAATGCAAGACAATGCTAGACCTCATGTGGCTGGAGTGTGTCAGCAGGTCCTGCAAGAGGAAGGCATTGATGCTATGGACTGGCCCGCCTGTTCCCCAGACCTGAATCGAATTGAGCACATCTGGGACATCATGTCTCCACCAACGCCACGTTGCACCACAGACTGTCCAGGAGTTGGCGGATGCTTTAGTCCAGGTCTGGGAGGAGATCCCTCAGGATACCATCTGCCACCTCATCAGGAGCATGCCCAGGCATTGTAGGGAGGTCATACAGGCACGTGGAGGTCACACACACTACTGAGCCTCATTTTGACTTGTTTTAAGGACATTACATCAAAGTTGGATCAGCCTGTAGTGTGGTTTTCCACTTTAATTTTGAGTGTGACTCCAAATCCAGACCTCCATGGGTTGATAAATTTGATTTCCATTGATAATTTTTGTGTGATTTTGTTGTCAGCACATTCAACTATGTAAAGAAAAAAGTATTTAGTAAGAATATTTCATTCATTCAGATCTAGGATGTGTTATTTTAGTGTTCCCTTTATTTTTTTGAGCAGTGTACATTATTATATACTGTATACAGACTACACACATCCCCTTTAATCCCACCAGGATATCGTTATATATTCAATTACAGTTCCATGATGCTATTTCAACACAAGCAAGTATGTTTGGTTTTTCATCATCAAATATGCTTTTTCCATTACAACTCGCCATCTTGTTATAAATATAGAAATGGCAAAGGTGGTCGGCAAATATTTGCAGAGTTATCTGTTAATTCTCTTTGATTAATTATCAGTAAATACATTGCCTTGTGAAGCTCATCCATACAGAACACGTATTTATATTGTAGCTATGGAAGAGTCCGGAATTCAGTGTTCAAATAAATCTCCTTATTTGGGCCTGAGGGACATTATTCAGTCATGATTTGGTCGTAGTTTCCCTTCCAGCAGTTATTCATGCCATTGGACCACACTCATGAATATTCAAATGACACTTAAATAACACTATTTTATTCAGTGTTGTGGGGCTGGGGTTCAGGGGTACAGGCTTGATGCACTGAAGCTTAAAGGTGCAGTTTGTAACATTTAATGAATGATTTGGTGTTTGAAGATTTATGATTTATAAATACCTGACATAGCCTACTGTATCTTACAACCAACCCCCCAAAAACGTGTTTCCAAGGATGTTAAATATTGTTAATAGTGGTTATCTTTTCAACTGCTGAGAAAAATTAAACAACATTGTTTTCTCTTAAGGATTTGAATTATTTTACTACTACACACACATTGTACAGCAGAGAAAATGTGATAATATTACATAGTGCAACGTCGGTCTTTCCCGTCTGATGGAGGCATTCTTCTACTAGGTCCCAAACTAAATCATTTCTCATTCCTTCAACTGTGGATCGAGTTTGTCTTCTACGTGTTCGAGTCGCGGAACCATTCTTTTTGTGACTTTATAGTTTACATGCTTATTAAGGCCATCTTCCACGAGGCTGTCATCTATCATTCTCAGTAATGTCAGCTTGCGGAATTGGATAAAAAAATATATACACAGACAAACACTGTTTAGCATATTTTATTACATTAATATACAATTCTAATGTGTTTATTCAGATGCATAACATTTTCTTTGTTTTGTTCTTCATGTGTATTCATAAGAGTTACTTCATATGCGACTCTAACCTCATTAGGGTAACATTTATGAAAATCATTATGTATTATGTATTGGAATTAAACAAAACAAAACAGGCATATTACTAATGCTTGAACTACATCAGTACAGGCATGAGAGTCACGCAGTGTGGCTAATCTAGGTGACATCTCTCTGAAGTCAGAACAACACACTCAGGCTTTTTATGGGGGGGTCACTAAGATACAGTACAGGACTGTAGAACAGAACAGGCCCACTGGTGAATCTGCTATTAACATCACTTGAAGAAATCCCTATGAGCGAGGTTCTTTTTGTCTTCTCTTCACATTCCAACTCGTATAAGAATTTGTGGGAGAGTGTCGAGGAAAAAGGGGTGGTAGACATGAGGAGAGAACAGGGACAGACTACAGGTTCACCTGAGCATCCTGATTAACTGAGAAAACCAAACCAAATAAATGATCTTCCAAAAGGAAACCATCCTGAGCATCTTCAGCAATAGACAGACAGAGACAGACAGAGACAGACAGAGACAGACAGACAGAGACAGACAGACAGAGACAGACAGACAGACAGACAGACAGAGACAGACAGACAGAGACAGACAGACAGACAGACAGACAGAGACAGACAGACAGAGACAGACAGACAGACAGACAGAGAGACAGACAGACAGACAGAGACAGACAGACAGAGACAGACAGACCTGATGAGGTGAAGGTCCTTGTAGGTATTGGTTGTTGGTCTTTCCTTGTTGGCTTTACTGGAGCAGTACCTAAGGGTAGACAAGCCACTCGTTCACGTCTTCTTCCCAATACAATCCATTCAAATCCGGCATTGTCTCTCAAAAGACTACAAGTGGTATCTCCTCCTCGGAGCTGAAGTGTTTCAATGCAGAGGTCGACTTGCAAATATACCCATGACCCTAAGTGGGATTGATATTTCTTGAAAGTAAAATACGTTATACAGTATGTAGTTTACTGGTTTTCAATGGTAAAGCCAAATAGTATTAATTGAAGTATAATAATAACCTGAGCTTTATGTTAGTTGGGTCAACACATAATGCAACTCATAACCGTAGATTATAAATGAATATGTTCATATATTAATTTATACATTTGGATAGTTGTTTAGTTAGAGACTTTTTGCAACTCACAAGATGTACCATTCAATCTTTCTCTTTTTGGAGTTTCATCATTTTAACAGAATATACTGGAATTGACTTGGGAGTTTTTCAATGTATTGCGGGAGGACCATTGTTTCCTAAGAGCACACGTTCTACCTGATTCGAACAATTGAAAATAATTCATAGCCACTCCAAACACCAACTATATGTCCTCCTCGCTTTTACAAACTTTTACAGAGAACGTCTATCCAGACAAACCAAACTAGGAGGCCATGCAGGAAAGCCGGTCAGCTGCCTGTGGGGGTACATGTGTTAAGGGTTTGTGAATTTTTTTCTGCATTGATAAATAAACATTATTTTACGTTATTTACATTTTTTTAAAGATCTGTCAGGTCCCGTTAGAAGTTCCCGTTCACTATCGTGGTTGATTCGATCCATTGCTCTCAGGGAAAATAATATTTAATTAACACACTGAATGAAATGAATAATAATCAAGTCAATTTCCTAACAGCCACCAGGCAGCAGTGCATGGGGGACATGTGCTTGTGTGATTCATATGTGCATACAAAATCCTCCCTTCATCCCTCTGGTATCTAACTGGAGGAATAACAATGTATGAATAGTTACCTCCTGCTGTATTCCTCACCTCAGTAAACTTGTTCTGACCAGCTTTTGGATATAATATATACAGGTGTGTCTTGTTGAAGAGTGTGTTGATGTTTGTGTGTGTGTGTGTGTGTAGTTGTCTATCAGAGGGCACATGTTTTTGTCAGTGTGTCCAGGTGAATAGAATGTGTGTATACATCTGTCTTCACCCTTCTCCCTGCCCCACAATGACCGTTTCCTCACACACGCTCGTTGACGCCTGCCCAATTGAATGTTGAACACCTGCTTGTTGGCATGGCGACATCTGTGTCTCTGGGATGGGCCAGGGGGCATCTGCTCGACAGAGAGGAGAGGGGTGAATGGGTTGCCCTTGGCAACTGTGTTCTGAACAGACCCTGGCATGGGCACAAGGCATCATGGGTAGAGAAGCAGGGAGCTCAGTGTGAGGGAGAAATGCATTGGCCTCCTGCTCCTCCTGGCACACCTAGGATGAATCCCAAATGGCATCCTATTCCCTGTAGGATGCACTATACTTAACCAGAGTCAATAGGGTGCTGTTCAAAATGAGTGCATAGGGTCCCATTTCAGGCACACCCAGGACTTTTCATTTCATTTGGGTATCGCTTTCTCCATTACTCTTGTCTCCTGGCCCTGCTCTGTCTCTGTCTGGCGTATGTGCACAGAAAACCCTCGATTTGTCAGGGCGTGGACTCTACAAGGTGTTGAAAGCGTTCCACAGGGATGCTGGCTCATGTTGACTCCAATCCTTCCCACAGTTTTGTCAAGTTGGCTGGATGTCCTTTGGTTGTTGGACCATTCTTGATACAAACGGGAAACTGTTTAGTGTGAAAAACCCAGCAGCATTATAATTCTTGACTCAGACCAGGTGCCTGGCACCTACTACCATACCCCGTTTAAAGGCACTTAAATATTTTGTCTTGCCCATTCACCCTCTGAATGGCACACATACAGTATTACAATCCATGTCTAAATTGTCTCAAGGCTTAAAAATCCTTCTTTAACCTGTCTCCTCCCCTTCATCTACACTGATTGAAGTGGATTTAACAGGTAACATTAATAAGCTTCACCTGGATTCACCTGGTCAGCAGTAGAGGTGCATGGGTAAAGTCACTGGGGAAGCCATAACCTGTGGATTCATATGCCTTGCAAACGTGACACATAGACTTAAAGAACGAGAAAAAATCAACCACACCTTTGTTTTATCACAAAACCGGAGAGCAACCTCTGTCCACAAAGCTGACATGACATACAGCATGGACAAGCAAGTTAATGTTTCAGACAATATTTCGGACCACTAAACAATTATTGAAAAATGTTTTTAAAAAGTACAACCACAGAGAGTTATAGCAAGTCACAAAGAAAATAGGAGCTGCCTCCACTATTCCAGCACCATTTCAACATCATCGAACCCCCTCTGCTTAGTCTAATACAGTGACAATACAGTGACAACTAAAAGATACCAAAAACAATTTAGTTCAATCAACGTAAGCTAAGTGTGTGGCTGTCCATGGGTTCTGATTTCTGTGTGTGTGTGCGTTCATGAACGTAGAAAAACATGTTGACTCACCCTACTTGAAAAGAAATGCCAATGCCACCCTCCTCTCTTTCATGTTGACGAAACAGTCTATCACTCTGTTATACAGTACACACTTTTATTTGTTGTCTTAGGCTACCTGGCTAAAATGTTTGCTCGCTAGCCTAACTTCCATTCATTGGCAATGTTAGCTAGTTAACATTAGCCTTCTACATCTAGCTACATATTGAACTTCTCTGGCCAGGGGCACAACAATGTATGAATTAATGGTTGGATCAGAATCGCTGTTATAATCATTGGCCAATATGGAGAATTAAGTAAAACCACAAGTCCAAATCCCTATCTCCATCCATGGCTAATATAGGAAAGGGACAATTTTAGCTAGCTAGCCAGCCACCAGACGACAACAACACTATGAGATGCAACAATTCAAGTTTTTCTGTCAATGGCGTATGTTCTCACTGAGATTTGATAGGAGTGACGCCAAAATCCAAGCTGGCTTCCCATGACACTTTATTTTGCTGCGGCAGGACCATTCACAGCTGACCTTAGATCAGTTTAGCTCAACGCTCAGTTTGGCTCGTTTGGACCAGACAGCATCAGATAGATGGCCTACACGTAAAGAGACAGAGGGGGCGCTGTTTCGCTCGCTCTGATTCTTCAATCTGTGAGTTACATCCAGCCGCTTGCGAATTGAAGGAAAATGAGGAAACACAGAGAGACGATTTATAAATTATTTAATGATTTAAAAAATATATATTGGTAAATATTTTTGGGAAGCCTGGCTTGACATCCATAGTCAGTCTGTCATGGAAAGAGCAGGTGTTCCTAATGTTTTGTACACTCACTGTATTATTGCAGTTATTTATAGAATAAATTCTTGAAAAATGTGATTGACATTTCTGCATGTTTTATCGATCTGTGCCATCATGTTAAAACATGTAAAACAGAGATAAACACAAAATATCTCTGTGCAGGAGATTGACAATTTGATATTTGAGGTTTCAGCATGAGGATCCGTTTTTAGATGCACTTCTTATTGATTTTTATTTCCATTTTTCTTTTGCACTATTTTCTCTAAGATAAACTTTTGCTCCTACTTTTACATGTTTCACACAAGTATGAATTTAAGAAAATGTTCAACTGTAGTATTGGTCTTCAAATGTTTTATTTATTATTAAATAGATATAAATAAATATTATTTTCCTTTGTGAAGTTAATGTACACTAGCTAAACAAAAATGAATTGTGTGGCCTAACATCAATGACATCAAATTATTATTATTTTTTTTAACTATAACTACTCTAAAAACAGTCGTTTAAAAAGTTTTACATTTGAAGCTGTATGCTTGGTCTTGTCCTTTTCTTAGCCTTCACTAAACACTTAAACCGTGACTTCATTTAATTTTGTTTCATATGCCACAATGACGGATAGTTCTGATTTTAAATCATAGCGTTGACAAGAGAGTAGGTAAAAGAGGGGATAAATAGGATGAAAACGTAGATTGGGGAGTATATTAGTTACAATCCTCCCCCTGCTAAACAATACATCTTCTGAATGCATATTTAACAGTGAATCAAAACACACTATAGCATTGTGATTGAATTTGCTTTTTAAAATACAGCGAGCTTGGTGCTTTAGCCTTTGTCCCTCCACGGCAATAGAACTCATGGTTCAGTGATTCTCAGAGAGCAAAAATTAAATTAAATGTTGAATGACCACAAGAATGAACTCGGCAATTTGTATATTATATACTGTATAAAACCATTATAAATTCCAAAATACAGTAGATCCCCACTAGGCACAGACGTCAAATTCAATGTAAATCCCACATTGGTTCCACGTCATTTCAATGAAATGACGTGGAAACAACATTGATTCAACCAGTATGTGCCCAGTGTGTCTCATTCAAATCAATGAATCTCACAATGTTTTATAGGATCACATCACCTCATCATCATGTGTAGAGAAGTCGCCTGTGTTGAGGTAATGGAAATGTAAACCCAGAGAAGACGCGAGTAGGCCACATATCTAGACAGGTGCATTATCAGTGACTAATCAGGACCTCATGACCTGGAACATGTCTTGAGTAAAGGATTATGCTTGCATCCTATCAAGTACCTCTCCGACGTGAGTCATTCACATACACTTTATTTTTTTATCCCCAATTTCGTGATATATCTAATTGGTAGTTAAAGTCTTGTCCCATCGCTGCAACTCGCCGTACGGACTCCAGAGAGGCAAAGGTCGAGAGCCGTGCATCCTCCGAAACATGACCCCGCGAAGCTGCACTGCTTCTTGAGACAATGCCCGGAAGCCAGCCGCACCAATGTGTCAGAGGAAACACTGTACACCTGGTGACCGTGTCAGCGAATATGCGCACGGCCCGCCACAGGAGTCGCTGGAGCGCGATGGGACAAGGACGTCCCGGCCGGACAAACTCTCCCCTAACCCGGACTACGCGGGGCCAATTGTGCGGCGCCTCATTGGTCTCCCGGACGCGGCCGGCTGCGATTGAAGCAGGATCTGTAGTGACACAGCTAGCACTGCGATGCAGTGCCTTAGACCGCTGCGCCACTCAGGAGGACCCACATACACTGTTTAACACGGTGCCATGGCAAACTCCTACCTGAAACCTCCTTTGGATGATGCATTTTACTCATAAAGATCTGATTAAATGATTAGGTTCTAATTTCTAATTCTATGATTCTACTGCCCTCACACAAACTTGTTGTTTTACTGAATACTGGAAGCATTACCCTGTTAAAGGGAGTCCACCTAGGATGATGCTGGAGAAATAGCGGCTGGTTTATGGTCTCCTGACCAATTGTGCTATCTTGTGTATTTTTTTGTGCTGATCTAAAACTGTTTTTGTACATAACGTTTCCGCCATTGTTTCCTATAACCGAAAAGAGCTTCTGGACATTAGAACAGCTATCACTAACCTTGATGAGGACTTCTACTTCAATGAGTCGGAGGTGAAAGACATAATGATTATCGCGGACCAACCCCAAATCCCTGACTCTAGAAGAAGGAGGAGACGGCACCATAGAGGCTGGGATACCTGACAAGACTACGTCGGAGAGTGTATAAATCACTTCTACCCTCCATTCTATTGGCAAACATGCAATCAATGGAGAGTAATCTGGATGAGCTCTGTTCGAGACTATCCTATCAATCTGATCTGAAGAACTGTAATATCCTATGTTTCTCAGAGTCATCGCTGAACAAAGACACGGTAAATATACAGTGCCTTGCGAAAGTATTCGGCCCCCTTGAACTTTACGACCTTTTGCCACATTTCAGGCTTCAAACATAAAGATATAAAACTGTATTTTTTTGTGAAGAATCAACAACAAGTGGGACACAATCATGAAGTGGAATGACATTTATTGGATATTTCAAACTTTTTTAACAAATCAAAAACTGAAAAATTGGGCGTGCAAAATTATTCAGCCCCCTTAAGTTAATACTTTGTAGCGCCACCTTTTGCTGCGATTACAGCTGTAAGTCGCTTGGGGTATGTCTCTATCAGTTTTGCACATCGAGAGACTGACATTTTTTCCCATTCCTCCTTGCAAAACAGCTCGAGCTCAGTGAGGTTGGATGGAGAGCATTTGTGAACAGCAGTTTTCAGTTCTTTCCACAGATTCTCGATTGGATTCAGGTCTGGACTTTGACTTGGCCATTCTAACACCTGGATATGTTTATTTTTGAACCATTCCATTGTAGATTTTGCTTTATGTTTTGGATCATTGTCTTTTTGGAAGACAAATCTCCGTCCCAGTCTCAGGTCTTTTGCAGACTCCATCAGGTTTTCTTCCAGAATGGTCCTGTATTTGGCTCCATCTATCTTCCCATCAATTTTAACCATCTTCCCTGTCCCTGCTGAAGAAAATCAGGCCCAAACCATGATGCTGCCACCACCATGTTTGACAGTGGGGATGGTGTGTTCAGGGTGATGAGCTGTGATGTTTGGCGTAAAAGCAAAACGTTTTGCATTGTTGCCAAAAAGTTCAATTTTGGTTTCATCTGACCAGAGCACCTTCTTCCACATGTTTGGTGTTTCTCCCAGGTGGCTTGTGGCAAACTTTAAACAACACTTTTTATGGATATCTTTAAGAAATGGCTTTCTTCTTGCCACTCTTCCATAAAGGCCAGATTTGTACAATATACGACTGATTGTTGTCCTATGGACAGAGTCTCCCACCTCAGCTGTAGATCTCTGCAGTTCATCCAGAGTGATCATGGGTCTCTTGGCTGCATCTCTGATCAGTCTTCTCCTTGTATGAGCTGAAAGTTTAGAGGGACGGCCAGGTCTTGGTAGATTTGCAGTGGTCTGATACTCCTTCCAATTCAATATTATCGCTTGCACAGTGCTCCTTGGGATGTTTAAAGCTTGGAAAATCTTTTTGTATCCAAATCCGGCTTTAAACTTCTTCACAACAGTATCTCGGACCTGCCTGGTGTGTTCCTTGTTCTTCATGATGCTCTCTGCGCTTTTAACGGACCTCTGAGACTATCACAGTGCAGGTGCATTTATACAGAGACTTGATTACACACAGGTGGATTGTATTTATCATCATTAGTCATTTAGGTCAACATTGGATCATTCAGAGATCCTCACTGAACTTCTGGAGAGAGTTTGCTGCACTGAAAGTAAAGGGGCTGAATAATTTTGCATGCCCAATTTTTCAGTTTTTGATTTGTTAAAAAAGTTTGAAATATCCAATAAATGTCGTTCCACTTCATGATTGTGTCCCACTTGTTGTTGATTCTTCACAAAAAAATACAGTTTTATATCTTTATGTTAGAAGCCTGAAATGTGGCAAAAGGTCGCAACGTTCAAGGGGGCCGAATACTTTTGCAAGGCACTGTATTTCAGGATTCTTGTAATTTGTTCATAAAATATATTTTTGTGGATATCTGAAGGAGTAAAGTTGCTCTTATACGTTTTGTAATTTACAAAATCCAGGGGAGAAGGATTTGTGAGAAACTTTTCATACTTTTTTTTAAAACTGTGGATTTTTTGAGACCAGTTAGGTTTGCAGACCCCTTCTGTTACTCTCTTACGTGGTTGAACTAAGGGAAAGCAGTGGTGAAATACAATGTTACGCCCTTACCTGAGAGAGCCTTTTTATGTCTCTACTTTGGTTTGGTCAGGGTGTGATTTGGGTGGGCATTCTACGTTTTGTTTTTAATGTTTCTTTATTTTTATGTTTTGGCCGGGTATGGTTCTCAATCAGGGACAGCTATCTATTGTTGTCTCTGATTGGGAATCATACTTAGGTAGCCCTTTTTCCCTCCTTCAGTGTAGGTAGTTAACTTTGTTAGAGGCATCATAGCCCTGTTAAGCTTCACGGTAGTTTTGTATCGTTTACTGGCGACATTCTAATAAAGAGGAATATGTACGCTCACCACGCTGCACTTTGGTCCACTTCTTACGACGCCCGTGACAGAACTACCCACCACAAAAGGACCAGGCAGCGTGGTAAAAAGGAGGACTGGACATGGGATGACATCCTGGATGGCAAAGGATCCTGGACATGGGAGAAGATCCTGGCCGGAAGGGATCGCCTTCCATGGGAGCAGGTGGAAGCAGCCAGGAAGTTGGAGGCAGCTGGTAAAGGGTCCCATCATTACGAGGGAACACAGCTAGCAAGGAAGAAGGAGAGGCAGCCGAAGAGAGGAGCCGGCGATAAGAGGGAACACGGCTGGCAAGGAAGCCAGAGAGGCAGCCCCAAAAATGTAGTGGGGGGAGGGACACAGGAACTATGGCGAAGCCAGGTAGGAGACCTGAGCCAACGTCCTGTGCTTACCGGGGGGCGAGAGAGACCGGGCAGGCACCGTGTTATGCTGTGAAGCGCACGGTGTCCCCGGTTCGCCTGCATAGCCCAGTGCGGGCTATTCCACCTCGCCGCACTGGCAGGGCGACCGGGACCATTCAACCGGGTAAGGTTGGGCAGGCTCGGTGCTCAAGAGCTCCAGTGCGCCTGCACGGTCTGGTCTATCCGGTACCACCTCCACGCACCAGCCCTCCGGTGGCAGCCCCCTGCACCAGGCTGTCTCTCCGTCTCATCCTTACAGGTGCTCCCGCCTGTCCAGCGCTGCCGGAGCCTTCCTCCTCTCCAGCGCTGCCGAAGTCTCCCACACTTCAGTGGAGAGGCAAAAGAGCCCCTCATTCCAGAGGCGCCAGAGCTCCTCAGTCCAGCGCTGCCAGAGCCTTCCTCTCCAGCGTTGCCGGAGCTTCCCGTCTGCCCAGCGCCATCTGAGCCACTCGTCTGCCCAGCCACGCCTGAGCCACCCGTCTGCCCAGCGCCGCCCGTGCCGCCCGTCTGCCCAGTGCCGCCAGTGCCGCCAGTGCCGCCAGTCTGCCCAGCGCCGCCAGTGCCGCCAGTCTGTAAGGAGCCACCAGTGCCGCCAGTCAGCCAGGGGCCCGCCAGTGCCGCCAGTCAGCCAGGGGCCGCCAGTGCCGCCAGTCAGCCAGGGGCCGCCAGTGCCGCCAGTCAGCCAGGGGCCGCCAGTGTCGACAGTCAGCCCAGAGGCGCCAGAGCCCCTCAGCCCAGAGGCGCCAGAGCCCATCAGCCCAGAGGCAACAGAGCTGCCCCTCTGAGCTGCCCCTCTGTCCCGAGCTGCCGCCCCTCTGTCCCGAGCTGCCGCCCCTCTGTCTCGAGCTGCCGCCCCTCTGTCCCGAGCTGCCGCCCCTCTGTCCCGAGCTGCCGCCCCTCTGTCCCGAGCTGCCGCCCCTCTGTCTGTCTAGTGGGGTCAATTAGTAGGGTCGCCGTGGTTAGGAGGCCACGGAAGCGGACAATGCGGCGGACTAAGACTATGGTGAAGGCCATGTCCAGCACCAGAGCCGCCACCGCGGACAGATGCCCACCCAGACCCTCCCCAATAGGTTCAGGTTTTGCGGCCGGAGTCCGCACCTTGGGGGGGGGGGGGGGGGGTACTGTCACACCCTGACCATAGTTTGCTTTGTATGTTTCTATGTTTTGTTTGTTCAGGGTGTGATCTGAGTGGGCATTCTATGTTACATGTCTAGTTTGTCTATTTCTATGTTTGGCCTGATATGGTTCTCAATCAGAGGCAGGTGTTAGTCATTGTCTCTGATTGGGAACCATATTTAGGTAGCCTGTTGGGTTTTGTGGGTGATTGTTCCTGTCTCTGTGTTTGCACCAGATAGGGCTGTTTTGGATTTTCACATTTCTTGTTTTGTTAGTCTATTCATGTATAGTTTCTTGATTAAAGAACCATGAATAATAACCACGCTGCGTTTTGGTCCGCCTCTCCTTCAACTCAAGAAAACCGTTACATAAGCAGACTCCACATCGGCCTAATTATAAAAAAATTCCCACAAAATATGATCAATCAACTTTTTAAAGCGCTCACAATTACTATATTTAATGCTACTAATCATTCCCATCTGTTCATTTCCAGCTGCCAAAGAGAAGAGAAATGTCAGTATTAAGTATACCTGTTTTTACCACATTATTCAAAGAATTTGTAAAAAATGTTATCAATAAGGGTGACAGATGAATTGGTCAGTCTGTGGGTTTATATATGAGGGGATACAGATGAACTGGTCAGTCTGTGGGTTTATATATGAGGGGATACAGATGAGCTGGTCAGTCTGTGGGTTTATATATGAGGGGATACAGATGAGCTGGTCAGTCTGTGGGTTTATATATGAGGGGATACAGATGAACTGGTCAGTCTGTGGGTTTATATATGAGGGGATACAGATGAGCTGGTCTGTCTGTGGGTTTATATATGAGGGGATACAGATGAGCTGGTCAGTCTGTGGGTTTATTTATGAGGGGATACAGATGAACTGGTCAGTCTGTGGGTTTATATATGAGGGGATACAGATGAGCTGGTCAGTCTGTAAGTTTATATATGAGGGGATACAGATGAGCTGGTCAGTCTGTGGGTTTATATATGAGGGGATACAGATGAGCTGGTCAGTCTGTGGGTTTATATATGAGGGGATACAGATGAGCTAGTCAGTCTGTGGGTTTATATATGAGGGGATACAGATGAACTGGTCAGTCTGTGGGTTTATATATGAGGGGATACAGATTGCTGGAGTATAAATGTTTATGTTGTAATCACCCAATAGAAAACAAATGTTATCTTCATTATGAATCCCAGGGTGATGCAAGGATATCAATAAAACTAGCAATGTCAGAATCGGGTGGCTGATAGATGCATCCAATCACCACTTTTTTTACCACCAAAAAAATGAACAGGAGGTCATTTCTATGAAAAGAGATTCAACATCAATGTTATCCCATGAAAGTGAGAGGTCCTCTCACAAATAATTGAAAATGTGTATGAAGAAAAATGGACACTACAACTACTGTTCTCCAGTGGTGAACAGCATGATAAGGAGACATGTCATAAAGCCTGGTTCTCTCTTCAGTCAACCATGCTTCTGACAGGGCAACAATGGAACATTCATGACTGAGAGACGACAGATAATGAACAAAGTGGTCATGATTTTTAGGAACACTGCGATTGTTCAAATGAAAGTTATAGAAAATATAACCTTGCCTTGGAATTAGATAAATTGATATAGAGGTCGTTAAATGTCTTAACATTATAGTAGATAGAATCATCTCTGGTTAATTTCAGGAAATTTGAATCTGGATCAACACAATCATTATATTTATCGGTCGCTTCGTTAATATCTAATGGGTTAAAGGCCATGTTGTAAGGGTTGATATCCTTGGCTTCATTAATATCTAATGGGTTAAAGACCATGTTATCAGTGTTGATATCCTTGGCTTCGTTAATATCTAATGGGTTAAAGGCCATGTTATCAGTGTTGATATCCTTGGCTTCATTAATATCTAATGGGTTAAAGACCATGTTATCAGTGTTGATATGCTGCTCAACTAAGAGAGCTACACAGTGGGAATCATCCAGAGAGTGGAACAGAAACATAGAAGTACATGTCTCACATGTCAAATACAACCATACATTTGTGTTAGTTTTATCAATAGGGGTGCACTTCCTGTGGAATGCACATTGACACAGTCCACATAACACCACTGAAGACTTCAGAGGATTATGGCATTTAGAGCAATGTGTGTTTTACGTCATGAGGTTAGGTGAAACACATGAACAAAGTAGAGTATATATATTTGTGCGTGTGTGTGTGTCAAATCAGTCGACTATAGCGAAGTCACTTGCCATGCGCCTAGGAGAGCGGAGGGGTGAATGACCAGCTGATCATACTTCAGGTATGCAGTGTAGATCTTGGCCGTCCATCAGGGAAGAAAGTGCCATTCCTATTCATCCTCTAAATTTCAGTCTTTACGTCTTCAATTCCATGAGATTAAAATGTTATTGCGCCTCGATTGGTTCTCGACGTAGTCTCCTTTTGGAAAATTGCTCCTCCAAACTGTTTAAATTCAATTACATCCTTAAAAAGATGATCAACCCTTTTGTTGGTACAATCCATGTTAGAGTTGCAGGAAGGACTTAAAAGTTATTTTCCTGCAGATATATTATATCTTTATATACCTATTTTTGTTGATCGGGTAGTTAATGATGTAGTGCTCGATACGCATTCCTCTTCCGCTCTGCGCCTCTGTAATATTAGCTGATATTAGCCATGCTACACGCTTAATTTTTTTTATTTTTTTGGCCATGCAACAAGATTGTTATGAGCTAAAATTAGTTCGCAAACACAACCCACAACCTGCCTCCCGAAAACAAGCTTCGCCGGTGAAATGGTAAACACAGAAAAGCAACACACACATGCACCAGTACGATAAACAGAAAGCGGAGAATTGCGCACTGTATGGATCCTGTCTGCACTTTACTTAACGAGCGGGAGATTGTCAATGTTAGTACTGTGGATACAAGCACTATTCGGGGCAGTAAGCCAAAATAAGGTCAAAGATGCTTGGGAGAGATAGTGGTAGGAGCATTCGCTTAGCCGCGGAACGAGCAGGGTGAACGCGCGGCGTGAGTAGAGTCCCTCCGGCTGATTTACATAGTCTTTCATCTAACATTTCATAATTAGACCGTTTCATTACGCAGGGGCAATGTCCCTGATCTTACCTGTGCACATAGTGATCTCCTGGTTCTAGGTAGGTTATAAATAATATCTCTCACACACGAATTCACCATAAATCAAACAAAAGGTTCTCAATTTGGGTTTATGTCTAATCTCCTCCACCCATTTCTTTCCATATTGCACCATCCGTGGTTTTTTAATAAATATGTCTCCTATAATTTGGTTTTAGTACAGCTGTTCACAGTCGGACTGTTGGAAAAGGTCAGACATTTCAGTTGCCCTGGCTCCTCCTATGGAGGGATTCCATTGAAAAACGTTTCTAGCAATAGGCATATCCAACAGTCTATTCCAAAGTCTCACCATACACGCCTTCCATCTCACCTCACAGGGTTCCCAGCCCATGTCCCCTGTTATTGTCATACACGCCTTCCATCTCACCTCACAGGGTTCCCAGCCCATTACCCAGTTATTGCCAGTATAGGTGCAAACTGCTCTGTTATGGACATGTTTGTTTTTGAGACACCTCAGTCCTGCTGAATAGTTCAGAACAGGACACACGCATGTCTGATACAGTTTGGAAAATGTAGCATAACCAATGTCTTTGAGTGTTTTTGTTTTTCCTATAACTCCCCCAAGAGCTATGTTTGGCAGATATGACAAATAGAAAGGGCATGTGTTCATACATAATGCTAGTATACTCAATCATTTCTTCACCAAAACAAAACTGAAAAACACTTCTCTTAGTACCTGGTTTTCTAAAATGCATTATCTTTATTTATTTCAATCTTTTGCACCAATTTACTGTACATAATAACATTTTATGCAGGTCTTGTTCAGCTTCTGCCATCAAAACAATATAATCGGCATATAAGCATATATACGTAGCATTTCATCATCATATCTTACTCAAATATTTAACTGCTTAATTTACTACTTGGACTATTGACCCTTTTTCCACTAACTGTGCTGCAACTGTTTAATATCTATCCTGTTGCCTAGTCACTTTATCCCTACCTATATGTACATATCTACCTCAATTACTTTGTTCCCCGGCACATCGACTCTGTACTGGAACCCTGTGTATATAGCCAAGTTATTTCTTGCAGTGCAGGTTACATTGAATGGAGTCCTGAGTGCCTCCCCAGTCTCCCTGTGTCCTAGCATGAATGTCATCTTCAAACAGTCTTTCATGTGAGTGGCTAACCCTTCACCAGCCAGAGAATAGAGGGAGAGAGCAGGCGATTCATTCCCCGGCCGACCAAATAGGAGTCTAATTAATGTGTGGCTAGGAGCTGCTTTTGAAACAACAGGGCCACAGAATGAAAGAGATGCCCGTTGTTTTATTCTGACGAGACAGTGGCCTTTATCTAGTGATAATACATAATGTTATCAGCATCAGAACTGTCTTGCTGTAATCAAAAGGTCATACAACCTGGTCGTAACAGCATCTACTTGAAAGCTAAAAACCCATTGGATCTCTAAAGAATGGGCTGGATGAAAGAGAACTGAATTGATGAGGTTTGGTGTGTGTGTATCGGGGGGGGGGGGGGGTAATGGGAATGGGTGGTTGTGGGTATTAGAACATACAAAAGACACCATGAATAAAGTAATGGTAAGACAAGGTAGAGGAAGGGGAGGAGGAGGGAGAGAGAGACATGAGGAGGGGGTTAAGGATGGAGGACATAGTAGAGGTTTTTCAGGGTAGATATCTCCCTCTTGCACAGCGATACTGACTCTGAGTTTGCCTCTGTCTGTTTGAGCTGGAATAATTAGATGCATCGTTTAATTAACAAGAAAGAAATTAATCAAATTCACAATTTCATTACTGGTGATACATTAAAAGTTTGTCTGTGTGATGATTTTAATTGGTCCTTAACCAACGATCTTGAGAGCTGAATACATGTTTGGGGAATTAGATATAAAATATGAAACATTTAGCTGAAGAGCTCTAAACAACTTTCTTTTAAGAATTTGACCCTTGGTCAGATATTTGTTCTTCACTCTAGTGGCTAGGTTTTGGATTAGAGTAGTGAATTCCTATGTAAGGGCAGAAACTCTAATGAATGTAAAGCATGACAGTCCAGCATATTGCACTCTGTTGGGCATCTGTGCATTAGCTCTGGTAATGACTTAAATGGTGGATCAGCTATGGCTCGTTTGATAGAGAGAGAGAGAGAATGGTGTGGGGGCATGTAGTCTAATTAGGGAATGACTTAGAAACATGACCCCATCATATTAGCCTTAGCTTGTCTGGCAATTAGTGTTTTCTCCTGGCCACTCCACCAGACTGGTACAGGGCTGTAAGACGATGTTGTCCCCAATCAATACCTACAGTGTCATTATCATTAAGACCAGTTATCAGAGCCAATCATTTATTAGTGGTCTAATACTGCTGTTGATATGCCTCAACCACAAATCAATGGAAAAAGATAAGCGCTGATGAAATTAGACGGTGCTCATTTTCCTCATTCATTTAGTAAAGAGCTGAATCTACAACATAGAGGTGGACACTAAACATTACACCATTCTCCAGGTTCAATAATGTCTGAAAACGTTGATTTTTGGAGTGAACTCTCATTTAATCCCGCGATGACATTAATGCCTTGTAGCAGTTCATCGTCCGATAGCAACACTATTTCGGAGTACAGTAGTCAAATGTTAATCCATCCAAAGTCTTAGAGTCATCCTCCATTTACATAAAGGAAAATAAAAAAAACCTCTGTAGTAAGTTTCTCTCTTCATCAAGACGTGATCAAACACAAAGACAGCCTAGACTCTAAATAATACATTAATGCCATTCTAACAAACTATAGTTTTGGTAACTCGGTTAGGACATCTACTTTGTGCATGACACAAGTAATTTTTCCAACAATTGTTTACAGACAGATTATTTCACTTATAATTCACTGTGTCACAATTCCAGTGGGTCAGAAGTTTACATACACAAAGTTGACTGTGCATTTAAACAGCTTGGACAATTCCAGAAAATGATGTCATGGCTTTAGAAGCTTCTGATAGGCTAATTGAGATAATTTGAGTCAATTAGAGGTGTACTTATTGATGTATTTCAAGGCCTACGTTCAAACTCAGTGCCGCTTCACGGCGCTTCAAAAGAAATCAAGCCAAGAGCTCTGAATAAAAAATGTGGACCTCCACAAGTCTGGATCATCCTTGGGAGCAATTTCCAAACCCCTGAAGGTACCACGTTTATCCGTACAAACTATTGTACACAAGCATAAACAACATGGGACCACACAGCCGTCATACTGTTCAGGAAGGAGATGGGTTCTGTCCACTAGAGATGAACATACTTTTGTGCGAAAAGCGCAAATCAATCCCAGAACAACAGCAAAGGACCTTGTGAAGATGCTGGAGGAAACAGGTAGAAAAGTATCTATATACACATTAAAACAAGTCTTATATTGACATAAGCTGAAAGGCCGCTCAGTAAGGAAGAAGCCACTGCTCCAATACCGCCATAAAAAAGACAGACTACGGTTTGAAACTGCACATGGGGACAAAGATCATACTTTTTGGAGAAAAGTCCTCTGGTCTGATGAAACAAAAATGGAACTGTTTGGCCATAATGACCATCGTTATGTTTGGAGGAAAAAGGGGGAGGCTTGCAAGCTGAAGAACACCAATCCAACCGTGAAGCACGGGGGTGGCAGCATCATGTTGTGGTTGTGCTTTGCTGCAGGAGGGACTGGTGCACTTCACAAAATAGATGGCATCATGAGGTAGGAAAATCATGTGGATATGTTGAAGCAACATCTCAAGACATTAGTCAGGAAGTTAAAGCTTGGTCGCAAATGGGTCTTCCAAATGGACAATGACCCCAAGCATACTTCAAAAGTTGTGGCAAAATGGCTTAAGGACAACAAAGTCAAGGTATTGGAGTGGCCATCACAAAGTTCTGACCTCAATCCTATAGAAAATTTGTGGACAGAACTGAAAAAGCGTTTGTGAGCAAGGAGGCCTATAAACCTGTCTCAGTTACACCAGCTCTGTCAGGAGGAATGGGCCAAAATTCACCCAACTTATTGTGGGAAGCTTGTGGAAGGCTACCCGAAACGTTTGACTCAAGTTAAACAATTTAAAGGCAATGCTACCAAATACTTATTGAGTGTATGTAAACCTCTGACCCCCTGGGAATGTGATGAATCATTCTCTCTACTATTATTCTGACATTTCACATTCTTAAAATAAAGTGGTGATCCTAACTGGCATAAGACAGGGAATTTTTACTAGGATTAAATGTCAGGAATTGTTAAAAACTTAATTTAAGGGGCCTCCCGGGTGGCGCAGTGGTCTAGGGCATCGCAGCGTTAGCTGTGCCACCAGAGACTCTGGGTTCGCGCTCTGTCGCAGCCGGCGCAACGCACAATTGGCCTAGCGTCGTCCGAGTTAGGGAGGGTTTGGCCGGTAGGGATATCCTTGTCTCATCGGGCACCAGTGACTCCTGTGGCGGACCGGGCGCATTGCGCGCTAACCAAGGTAGCCAAGTGCACGGTGTTTCCTCCGACACATTGGTGCGGCTGGCTTCCGGGTTGGAGGCGCGCGCTGGTTGGGTTGTGTTTCGGAGGACGCATGGCTTTCGACCTTTGTCTCTCCCGAGCCCATACGGGAGTTGTAGCGAGATAGTAATTACTAACAATTGGATACCATGAAATTGGGGAGAAAAGGGGCTAAAGGGGCTAAAATAAAAACCTAAGAAACTGAGTTTTAATGTATTTGGCTAAGGTGTATGTAAACTTCCGACTTCAACTGTATATGTACCCCCACACACACTGGGACAGTAGACAGAGTGTTCAAACACCTCCTCCTTACCCCTTCATCTGAGAGCTCAGCTGGGCTGTCTGCATGCAGTCGTAGTGGGGATATGGATGACTCAGGAGTTCTCACTGCATTTCCCCAAGGACAATCCTGGGAGGGAGGGGACACTGCCTGCAGCCAGTCCAGTATGAGGCAGTCTTGGATGTCAGTCACCTACTGTACAGAGAAAAGTTGGATACACAGTGAAGTGTAATGCTGTTTAACAGGCATGATAATGAGCTGGAGTAGGGCTTATGTCTCTGTTAATTAAGAGTGCTTTGTAATGGGACGTAAATAGAAAGGGGAGTAGGGAGAGAAAAGGAGAGTGTAATCTTTATTTAACTAGGCAAGTCAGTTAAGAACAAATTACTTTCTCCAGATAACGCTGGGCCAATTGTGCATTGCCCTATGAGACTGCCAATCACAGCCAGTTGTGATACAGCTTGGATTTGAACCAGTGACAGCTCTAGCACTGAGATGCAGTGCCTTAGACTGCTGCGCTACTTGGGTGCCCAAGAGAGAGAGAGCAGTACAAAGAGTGAGAGAGGTGAAAATATACATCAATCATTTAGCAACCACTAACAGCTAGCCTTCTGCTAATCAGCTGTCCCCTGTCTCCTCCAGGCAAAGCTTTATTGGCCTGTTAGCTTGTCGGCACATACATCTATTAGACCTATTATATTGACTCTCTTGAATCTTTCCCAAGATAGCAGAGCAGTACAGAGCAATCAGGCCACAAATAAAAATGAAAATGACATTTTATTTGTAACATGCTCTGTAAACAGATGTAGACTAACAGTGAAGAGCTTACTTACGGGCCCTTCCCAACAATGCAGAGATAATTTTTTTTTTAAAGACAGAGAACACAAGGAATAAATACACAATGAGTAAGGATAACTTGGCGCTATACACGAGGTTCCAGTACCGAGTCCATGATAACTTGGTGCTATACACAAGGTCCCAGTACTGAGTCCATGATAACTTGGTGCTATACACAAGGTCCCAGTACTGAGTCCATGATAACTTGGTGCTATACACAAGGTCCCAGTACTGAGTCCATGATAACATGGTGCTATACACAAGGTCCCAGTACTGAGTCCATGATAACTTGGTGCTATACACAAGGTCCCAGTACTGAGTCGATGTGTAAGGGTACGAGGTAATTGAGGTACATATGTAGATATTTAATAAGCAGTAGAAGCAGTGTATGTGATGAGTTAAGAGTTAGCGCAAAGGGGGGTCATTGCAGATAGTTAAATAGTTAACCAGTAGCTACCCAGACTAACTATTTAGCAGTCTTGTGGCTTGGATGTAGCAGCTGTTCAGGGTCCTGTTGGTTCCAGACTTCGGCATTGCTTGCCGTGCGGTAACAGAGAGCACGGTCTATGACTTGGGTGGCTGGAGTATTTGACCATTACTGATCTACATTGGGTTAGCCACATTCCCTATAGGCCTACGAAGTTCTCTGTAATGTGTTTTTCTGTGAAGATGCTTTCTTGGCTCTACATATGACGGTTTCTCCAAAGTTTGGCACTTATTCAACTATCCCTAATTGAAGAATGACCTGGCTTTCTTTTCACTATGAACTTTCCTCACAGCTTGTCAATACAATGAAAGAAAGGGTATTGGTCTACTTTTAATAATGGAAATGCTGACGACTACAGAAATACAGAGAGCTCCTCTGGACTCCCATTGCTCTGTGATAAAGACTGCGTTTGTTCCTCTGGCTCCAAGACTAGTCATGTGGATAATTGCCTCTCGCTGCTATGGGACGGAGAACGCACCCGTGTGAATATAAAGGAGAGGCCTTTTTAATAAGAAACACTGTCCAAACAATACAGCTCCATTCTGTTGTTATATCCGTGGTCGCAGAGAAGCTCCAGACATTACAGAGTGGGGCTGGGGCTGACGAGGAAGGTGTGGTCTATGTTCTACCCAACAAGATAGCCATGACCCTAGGAGCATGAAGGTGAGAGAATGAAGAGAGAGGAAAGAGAAGAGAGAGTGAGACAGACAGAGAGAGAGAGAGAGACAGAGAGAGAGAGAGAGAGAGAGAGAGAGAGAGAGAAGGAGAGAGAGAGAGAGAGAGAGAAGGAGAGAGAGAGAGCAGGAGAGAGAGAGAGAGAGAGAGACAGACAGACAGACAGACAGACAGACAGACAGACAGACAGAGAGAGAGAGAGAAAGGGATAAATAGAGAGAGACTAAGTGGTCACAGTAAATGTCCCATTGGTAGAAGACAAAGATAGGACTCAAAGGAGAGAGAGATATAACAGGCTAACAGCCAGAGAGAGAGAGAGAGATAACAGGCTAACAGTCAGAGAGAGAGAGATAACAGGCTAACAGCCAGAGAGAGAGATATATATAACAGGCTAACAGCCAGAGAGAGAGAGAGAGATAACAGGCTAACAGCCAGAGAGAGAGATATATATAACAGGCTAACAGCCAGAGAGAGAGAGAGATATAACAGGCTAACAGCCAGAGAGAGAGATATATATAACAGGCTAACAGCCAGAGAGAGAGAGAGATAACAGGCTAACAGCCAGAGAGAGAGAGAGATATAACACGCTAACAGCCAGAGAGAGAGAGATATAACAGGCTAACAGCCAGAGAGAGAGAGAGATGTAACAGGCTAACAGCCAGAGAGAGAGAGAGAGATAACAGGCTAACAGCCAGAGAGAGAGAGAGATAACAGGCTAACAGGCAGAGAGAGAGAGAGAGATAACAGGCTAACAGCCAGAGAGAGAGAGAGATATAACAGGCTAACAGCCAGAGAGAGAGAGAGATATAACAGGCTAACAGCCAGAGAGAGAGAGAGAGATACCAGGCTAACAGCCAGAGAGAGAGAGAGAGATAACAGGCTAACAGCCAGAGAGAGAGAGAGATATAAGCTCAGCAGGCTCTGCTCACACTTACTGGCCTGAGGCCAAACCACAACCAACAACATTGGACACTCTATGGAACAAAAAGCCTTCACCATATTATCCTGGAATATCCAAGGCCTGAGGTCATCTGCCTTTGGCCTAAAGAGCAGAAACCCGGACTTCACCAAAGAAATCGGTAATACAGACATTGTCATCCTGCAAGAAACCTGGTATAGAGGAGACGGACCCACTGGTTGCCCTCTAGGTTACAGAGAGCTGGTAGTCCCATCCACCAAACTACCAGGTGTGAAACAGGGAAGGGACTCAGGGGGTATGCTAATTTGGTATAGAGCAGACCTAACTCACTCCATTAAATTAATCAAAACAGGAACATTTTACATTTGGCTAGAAATTATAACAGAGAAAAATGTCCTCCTGTGTGCTACCTATTTCCCCCCACTAGAATCCCCATATTTTAATGAAGACAGCTTCTCCATCCTGGAGGGGGAAATCAATCATTTCCAGGCCCAGGGACATGTACTAGTCTGTGGCGACCTAAATGCCAGAACCGGACAAGAACCTGACACCCTCAGCACACAGGGGGACAAACACCTGCCTGGAGGTGACATCATTCCCTCCCACATATGCCCCCCTAGGCACAACTATGACAACATAACCAACAAAAACGGGTCACAACTCCTGCAGCTCTGTCGCACGCTGGGTATGTACATAGTCAACGGTAGGCTTCGAGGGGACTCCTATGGTAGGTACACCTACATGCCAGAACCGGACAAGAACCTGACACCCTCAGCACACAGGGGGACAAACACCTGCCTGGAGGTGACATCATTCCCTCCCACATATGCCCCCCTAGGCACAACTATGACAACATAACCAACAAAAACGGGTCACAACTCCTGCAGCTCTGTCGCACGCTGGGTATGTACATAGTCAACGGTAGGCTTCATCTCTTGGCAGTAGTACTGTAGACTACTTTATCACTGACCTCAACCCAGAGTCTCTCAGAGCGTTCACAGTCAGCCCACTGACACCCCTATCAGACCACAGCAAAATCACAGTCTACTTAAACAGAGCAATAATCAATCATGAGGCATCAAAGCCAAAGGAACTGAGTAACATTAAGAAATGCTATAGATGGACAATTAGGCAACAACAAATGTAATCCCTTTTAGACAATTTCCTGGGTAAAACGTTCCGCTGTAATAGTGAAGGTGTAAACTTGGCAGTAGAAAATCTTAACAGTATATTTGACCTCTCATCTTCCCTATCAAATCTAAAAATCTCAAATAGAAAACCGAAGAAAATTAACAATAATGACAAATGGTTTGATGAAGAATGCAAAAATCTAAGAAAGAAATTGAGAAACCTGTCCAACCAAAAACATAGAGACCCGGAAAACCTGAGTCTACGCCTTCACTATGGTGAATCACTAAAACAATACAGAAATACACTACGGAAAAAGAAGGAACAGCATGTCAGAAATCAGCTCAATGCAATTGGAGAATCCATAGACTCTAACCACTTCTGGGAAAATTGGAAAACACTAAACAAACAACAACAAGAAGAATTATCTATCCAAAATGGAGATGTATGGGTAAACCACTTCTCCAATCTTTTTGGCTCTATAACAAAGAATAAAGAGCAAAAACATATACATGATCAAATACAGATCTTAGAATCATCTATTAAAGACTACCAGAACCCACTGGATTCTCCAATTACATTGAATGAGTTACAGGACAAAATAAAAACCCTCCAACCCAAAAAGGCCTGTGGTGTTGATGGTATCCTCAATGAAATGATCAAATATACAGACAACAAATTCCAATTGGCTATACTAAAACTCTTTAACATCATACTTAGCTCTGGCATCTTCCCCAATATTTGGAACCAAGGACTGATCACCCCAATCCACAAAAGTGGAGACAAATTTGACCCCAATAACTACCGTGGAATATGTGTCAACAGTAACCTTGGGAAAATCCTCTGCATTATTATTAACAGCAGACTCGTACATTTCCTCAATGAAAACAATGTACTGAGCAAATGTCAAATTGGCTTTTTACCAAATTACCGTACAACAGACCATGTATTCACCCTGCACACCCTAATTGACAACCAAACAAACCAAAACAAAGGCAAAGTCTTCTCATGCTTTGTTGATTTCAAAAAAGCCTTCGACTCAATCTGGCATGAGGGTCTGCTATACAAACTGATGGAAAGTGGTGTTGGGGGTAAAACATACGACATTATAAAATCCATGTACACAAACAACAAGTGTGCGGTTAAAATTGGCAAAAAACACACATTTCTTCACACAGGGTCGTGGGGTTAGACAGGGATGCAGCTTAAGCCCCACCCTCTTCAACATATATATCAACGAATTGGCGCGGGCACTAGAAAAGTCTGCAGCACCCGGCCTCCCCTTGCTAGAATCCGAAGTCAAATGTCTGCTGTTTGCCGATGATCTGGTGCTTCTGTCACCAACCAAGGAGCGCCTACAGCAGCACCTAGATCTTATGCACAGATTCTGTCAGACCTGGGCCCTGACAGTAAATCTCAGTAAGACCAAAATAATGGTGTTCCAAAAAAGGTCCAGTCACCAGGACCACAAATACAAATTCCATCTAGACACTGTTGCCCTAGAGCACACAAAAAACTATACATACCTTGGCCTAAACATCAGCGCCACAGGTAACTTCCACAAAGCTGTGAACGATCTGAGAGACAAGGCAAGAAGGGCATTCTATGCCATCAAAAGAAACAGAAATTTCCACATACCAATTAGGATTTGGCTAAAAATACTTGAATCAGTCATAGAGCCCATTGCCCTTTATGGTTGTGAGGTCTGGGGTCCGCTCACCAACCAAGACTTCACAAAATGGGACAAACACCAAATTGAGACTCTGCACGGAGAATTCTGCAAAAATATCCTCAGTGTACAACGTAGAACACCAAATAATGCATGCAGAGCAGAATTAGGCCGATACCCACTAATTATCAAAATCCAGAAAAGAGCCGTTAAATTCTACAACCACCTAAAAGGAAGTGATTCACAAACCTTCCATAACAAAGCCATCACCTACAGAGAGATGAACCTGGAGAAGAGTCCCCTAAGCAAGCTGGTCCTGGGGCTCTGTTCACAAACACAAACACACCCTACAGAGCCCCAGGACAACAGCACAATTAGACCCAACCAAATCATGAGAAAACAAAAAGATAATTACTTGACACATTGGAAAGAATTAACAAAAAAACAGAGCAAACTAGAATGCTATTTGGCCCTAAACAGAGAGTACACAGCGGCAGAATACCTGACCACTGTGACTGACCCAAAATTAACGAAAGCTTTGACTATGTACAGACTCAGTGAGCATAGCCTTGCTATTGAGAAAGGCCGCCGTAGGCAGACATGGCTCTCAAGAGAAGACAGGCTATGTGCTCACTGCCCACAAAATGAGGTGGAAACTGAGCTGCACTTCCTAACCTCCTGCCCAATGTATGACCATATTAGAGAGACATATTTCCCTCAGATTACACAGATCCACAAAGAATTCGAAAACAAATCCAAATTTGAAAAACTCCCATATCTACTGGGTGAAATTCCACAGTGTGCCATCACAGCAGCAAGATTTGTGACCTGTTGCCACGAGAAAAGGGCAACCAGTGAAGAACACACACCATTGTAAATACAATCCATATTTATGCTTACTTATTTTATCTTGTGTCCTTTAACCATTTGTACATTGTTAAAACACTGTATATATATATATATATATAATATGACATTTGTAATGTCTTTACTGTTTTGAAACCTCTGTATGTGTAATGTTTACTGTTAATTTTTGTTGTTTTTCACTTTATATATTCACTTTGTATGTTGTCTACCTCACTTGCTTTGGCAATGTTAACACGTTTCCCATGCCAATAAAGCCCTTGAATTGAATTGAATTGAATTGATATAACAGGCTAACAGCCAGAGAGAGAGAGAGAGATAACAGGCTAACAGCCAGAGAGAGAGAGAGAGATAACAGGCTAACAGCCAGAGAGAGAGAGAGAGATAACAGGCTAACAGCCAGAGAGAGAGAGATATATAACAGGCTAACAGCCAGAGAGAGAGAGAGATATAACAGGCTAACAGCCAGAGAGAGAGAGAGAGATAACAGGCTAACAGCCAGAGAGAGAGAGAGATAACAGGCTAACAGCCAGAGAGAGAGAGAGAGATAACAGGCTAACAGCCAGAGAGAGAGAGATATATAACAGGCTAACAGCCAGAGAGAGAGAGAGATATAACAGGCTAACAGCCAGAGAGAGAGAGAGATATAACAGGCTAACAGCCAGAAAGTTAATGTCAATGTGTCATTGCTCTGTCAGGCAGAGGAGGACAGCAGCTCTGCTCTTATTGATCATCCCAAAGCTAAGGTCAGAAGCAGCCTCACACCTCAGAGACTGACCCCTACCTTGGCCTTGGCCTGAAGGCAGCAATCTGACCGTTGACCCCTAGCATCTGACTCCTGACCCCTATGGCTCTCCCATATGTGACCTTTGCCGGGTGGTGTTTTACTGGCGTCAGTTGCATCACCCCCTCTCCGTCTTCCATCCCCAACACAGCCCCACCTCCCCCTCTCCGTCTTCCATCCTCAACCCAGCCCCACCTCCCCCTCTCCGTCTTCCATCCCCAACACAGCCCCACCTCCCCCTCTCCGTCTTCCATCCCCAACACAGCCCCACCTCCCCCTCTGCATCTTCCATCCCCAACAGAGCTTCAGAGAAACATGCTATCCCTGAGTTCTGCATAGTAGCATGCCCTTATATTTACAGACATAGAGAGGGAGAAAGGTAGAGAATGAGAAACAGGGAGAGGTGTAGGGAGAGTAAGAACATGGCATATTGTAACGGTCTTGAGAGGAAATCATAGGCTGCTGGTAGTATTGATCTAGTGATTTAATTATGAGCATGCACAACACACACACACACACACACACACACACACACACACAGGATGTAGTGGATGATGGATCACAGTATTAGGCAGCTCTGACAGTTCTGCTCCCCATATTGCTGTAAAGGATCAAGTGCTGCTCAACACTTCATTCTGCATAGTATTAGTATGGGTAATCACAGACAGACAGACAGACAGACAGCGAGACAGACAGGGAGACAGACAGACAGCGAGACAGACAGCGAGACAGACAGACAGACAGACAGACAGACAGACAGACAGACAGTGAGACAGCGAGACAGACAGCGAGACAGACAGAGAGACAGACAGCGAGACACAGACAGACAGCGAGACACAGACAGACAGACAGACAGATAGACAGACAGACAGACAGACAGACAGATTCATTTACTTTGTTTAGAAATCACAGTTCCAATACTTGTACACTAAACAGTTATTGCATCATGGGACATAGCTCCATGTCCCATCAGATGGCTACCAGATGTCCATTTATGACTGTTTCAAATCTCCATCTCATTTCCAGGCTTTGCATATTTCCAGATCTGACTGCCTTTCAAGTATGGTACAAAATCTCCCCTAATGTTTTTACATGAGGGAACTAAACATGCCATTCTCTCAAAATCCTTGGAAAAAGACTTTCTGTATTGCGTGACATAAATTTGAAGATAGACATTTATTTCCCCATCCATGGAAATGTATGGATATTAGTGCATTAGGGATGTGGCCAGGGAACAGGATTATACATGCAATGTCATTACAATAATCCCATTCAACCACATCCATTTCCTCTCTACTATTGGTGATCGGACTCAAGTCCAGACATGATCAATAGGTCTTCAGACAAGGTCAAAGGAGAGAGGTCGTGGTCACTGTGTGTGTGTGTGCAGACAGGGACTTTAATGCTGAATCAGGATCGAAACAAAAATGTACCCCCACCCCCCTCCAAACATCAATAACATCCTTTCAACAGATATTTTTTTTTCTTCTGCAGACCACATGAGCCTACCATAAACCAAGAAGGGAAATGTTAAGAGATTCTCCAGTACTTTTGTACACTTTTTAGCCAGTAGTTCTGAAAGTAGAGCTCACGAGCCAAAAGTGGTCCCCGAAAATCACACACTGTATTGTGCACCAAGTCATTGCTCTCTCTCTCGCTCTGCTGTTTGTGCATCTTGCCAGCTGTCACTAAAATGGGAAGGGGATGAAGCTCATTGTCTAAAACTCGAATTGCTAGGGGGCTGGCACACGTGGGAAAAATGCCACAGCACAGCTTCCAGAAAAGGAGTTGCTTTCAATCTAGGGATTTCATGGCTAACTGAGGATAAACAGGTATTTTGCTCATAGATTATGCATGTATGATCTACACATTGGCAAATCCATCCCAAAGCGGAAGGTTTAAACAATACTTAGTCATCAAAGTTCTGGAGAATGTCTTTAAGAAGGGAGGGATCAATCAAAGTTCTGGAGCATGTCTTTAAGAAGGGAGGGATCAATAAAAGTTCTGGAGCATGTTTTTAAGAAGGGAGGGATCAATCAAAGTTCTGGAGCATGTCTTTAAGAAGGGAGGGATCTATAAAAGTTCTGGAGCATGTCTTTAAGAAGGGAGGGATTAATCAAAGTTCTGGAGCATGTCTTTAAGAAGGGAGGGCTCAATAAAAGTTCTGGAGCATGTCTTTAAGAAGGGAGGGCTCAATAAAAGTTCTGGAGCATGTCTTTAAGAAGGGAGGGATCAATCAAAGTTCTGGAGCATGTCTTTACGAAGGGAGGGCTCAATAAAAGTTCTGGAGCATGTCTTTAAGAAGGGAGGGATCAATAAAAGTTCTGGAGCATGTCTTTAAGAAGGGAGGGATCAATAAAAGCCACCTTGACTCCAAAAGCAACTACAGGGGAAAACATGTAGATACTTTTCAGGCAGTTTAAAGTTTGTAGGCATTGTAATGATTTTACTCAGATCTTCTTCTGCTGTGGTTCTGCACTGCTTCCAATCCCACACCTGGTTGTTGATAACAAGAGCTTATCTTCTAATTAGACACATGCAGATAAGATCAGATGCCTCAAATCATCTATGGCAACATCGTGACACACCTGCATCACTGTGGGACTCCACCATCACAACTTCCTTGATAACGAGCTGAGGCAGGGTTTCATTTTTCTGCTAATTGTCTTGTAATTCCATCCTGTCATGTTCGAGCCTCCACACTAAAGTTCACAGCCAGAGACCCATCTTCTTTTTATTCTCGGAGTCTACATTTTCTGGTTATTGCCTTTATCAATCTCCTAGAGCACAGAACAAAGCAGCCTGTGTTCAAACACCAGTTACTCTCTCATCTCCTGAGACATCAGCCTAAGTCTAATTGGATTTAAATTAACTCCAAATGTCCCTTTGTTATGGCAAATAACACGCAACGCTTTTTAATTAAGATGCCCATGCTTTCCCACGTGGAAGGGACCGCAGTCGCTTTCATGTTCCACTCTTCAAACATCAACTGGTGAGAGGCAGAGCTAGAATGGCGGATGGGCCTGCCCACTGTCTGGTCCAGCGGGGGGCTCTATCGGGAGGGGAAGATCGGTTAATTAAGATCCTGGTTCTGATCTGATAGATCAGTGGCTCTACGTTCTGGGGAGATTATATGTTCTGTGTTTGGATGTTACACTTCCTGTGAAGGAATAGACTAACAAAGACCATGTTTCCCTCATCCCTCACCTATCTGTCTGATCTAACCCTGGTTGGGTTAACATATGCTGGGCTCCATATACTGGGAGGGAGATGAGTGTGGGATGTGTGTAAGTCTCATATGGACGTTAGATAGAGACAGAGAATATAGATCCTACCAATTCTACTAATCACCTGCTTATCAGGACTGTGATTAGCTGAATGAAGTGTGTTGGTGCTGGGTTGGAACAAAAGCCTGCATACCGGGTACTACAGAACGTAATAGAGCAACACATTAGTGTTTATTGACGCTTCACATGGACATCATGAAAAACCCTATATCAAGCTGAGAGTTTCCATTGTAAATGATCTGGGGGGACAAAAAGCAGTTTCCCACCTACAATGTGCCATGATAGGTAATGAGACAACAGGCAGAGACAACTTCCATTCCCCACACTTATACAAATAGAGAAGAATTGTTACGTCATTCATTATACAAAGGGGAAACACAGTTATTTAATTGAATAGGACCCTGGACAACAGTTGCCTTATCAGTGAAATGGAGAGAAGCACTCATTGTCAAGGCTTCAATGGATTATAGTTAAGTGTCTGTTAATTACATTTCAACACTTCCTTCAATAACATTGGTTATAATATTGAAGAAAGGCTAACTGTTTAGCCTATGGTAGCAATTTAGAGGGTACAGTCAGGGGTCATATTTGGAATGCAGATGCGGGGGACGCCTATTTGGAGGGGTTAGGGTAAGGGTTGAAAATAGGGTGTTGCCAAGAATAGGGTTAGGGTTGAAATAGGACATAGATGTTAAGCTAGGGTTAGGCATCAAGCTAGGATTAGACATAAAACTAAGGTTAAGGTTAGGTTTAGAATGAGGCTAATGCCTAACCCTAGGTTAATTTCTAATTAGACATGAAGCTAGGGTTAGACATGAATCTAGGGTTAGACATGAAGCTAGATGATAGACATGAAGCTAGGGTTAGACATGAAGCTAGGGTTAGGGTTAGACATGAATCTAGGGTTAGACATGAAGCTAGGGTTAGACATGAAGCTAGGGTTAGACATGAAGCTAGGGTTAGACATGAAGCTAGGGTTAGACATGAAGCTAGGGTTAGACATGAAGCTAGGGATAGACATGAAGCTAGGGTTAGACATGAATCTAGGGTTAGACATGAAGCTAGGGTTAGACATGAAGCTAGGGTTAGACATTAATCTAGGGTTAGACATGAATCTAGGGTTAGACATGAATCTAGGGTTAGACATGAAGCTAGGGTTAGACATGAAGCTAGGGTTAGACATTAATCTAGGGTTAGACATGAATCTAGGGTTAGACATGAAGCTAGGGATAGACATGAATCTAGGGTTAGACATGAAGCTAGGGTTAGACATGAATCTAGGGATAGACATGAATCTAGGGTTAGACATGAAGCTAGGGTTAGACATGAATCTAGGGTTAGACATGAAGCTAGGGATAGACATGAAGCTAGGGTTAGACATGAATCTAGGGTTAGACATGAAGCTAGGGTTAGACATGAAGCTAGGGTTAGACATTAATCTAGGGTTAGACATGAATCTAGGGTTAGACATGAATCTAGGGTTAGACATGAAGCTAGGGTTAGACATGAAGCTAGGGTTAGACATTAATCTAGGGTTAGACATGAATCTAGGGTTAGACATGAAGCTAGGGATAGACATGAATCTAGGGTTAGACATGAAGCTAGGGTTAGACATGAATCTAGGGATAGACATGAATCTAGGGTTAGACATGAAGCTAGGGTTAGACATGAATCTAGGGTTAGACATGAAGCTAGGGATAGACATGAATCTAGGGTTAGACATGAAGCTAGGGTTAGACATTAATCTAGGGTTAGACATGAAGCTAGGGTTAGACATGAAGCTAGGGTTAGACATGAATCTAGGGTTAGACATGAAGCTAGGGTTAGACATGAATCTAGGGTTAGACATGAAGCTAGGGTTAGACATGAAGCTAGGGTTAGACATGAATCTAGGGTTAGACATGAAGCTAGGGTTAGACATGAAGCTAGGGTTAGACATGAAGCTAGGGTTAGACATGAAGCTAGGGTTAGGGTTAGAGTTTCTGCTGTAATTACAATGTTAGTACTTTTATCTGAATTTCTATCCTACTCCTCTTTGTATCCATATGGTGCTGGAGTGTATGGGGTGTATGGTGCTGGAGTGTACTGTATGGTGCTTGAGTCTATGATGCTGGAGTTCATCTTGCTGGAGTGTATGGTGCTGGATTGTATGGTGCTGGAATGTATGGTGCTGGAGTGTATGGTGCTGGAATGTATGGTGCTGGAATGTATGGTGCTGGAGTGTATGGGGCTGAAGTTCATGGTGCTGGGATATGGTGCTGGAGAGTATGGTGGTGGAATGTATGGTGCTGGAGTGTATGGTGGTGGAATGTATGGTGCTGGAGTGTATGGTGGTGGAATGTATGGTGCTGGAGTGTACGGTGCTGGAGTGTATGGTGCTGGAATGTATGGTGCTGGAGTGTATGGTGCTGGAATGTATGGTGCTGCAATGTATGGTGCTGGAGTGTATGGTGCTAGAATGTATGGTGCTGAAGTTCATGGTGCTGGGATATATGGTGCTGGAGTGTATGGTGGTGGAATGTATGGTGGTGGAATGTATGGTGGTGGAGTGAATGGTGGTGGAGTTCATGGTGCTGGAATATATGGTGCTGGAGTGTATGGTGCTGGATTTCATGGTGCTGGAGTTCATGGTGCTGGAGTGTATGGTGCTGAAGTTCATGGTGCTGGAATATATGGTGCAGGAGTGTATGGTGGTGGAGTGTATGGTGCTGGAGTGTATGGTGCTGAAGGGTAGAGTGCTGGATGTATGGTGCTGGAGTGTATGGTGCTGGAATGTATGGTGCTGAAGTTCATGGTGCTGGAATATATGGTGGTGGAGTGTATGGTGGTGGAGTGTATTGTGCTGAAGTGTATGATGCTGGAGATCATGGTGCTGGAGTGTATGGTGCTGTAATGTATGGTGCTGGAGTTCATGGTGATGGAGTGTATGGTGCTGGAGTGTATGGTGCTGGAGTGTATGGTGCTGGAGTGTATGATGCTGGAATGTATGGAGCTGGAGTGTATGGTGCTGGAGTGTATGGTGCTGGAATGTATGGTGCTGGAATGTATGGTGCTGGAGTGTATGGTGCTGAAGTGTATGGTGCTGAAGTTCATGGTGCTGGAATATATGGTGCTGGAGTGTATGGTGCTGTAATGTATGGTGCTGGAGTGTATGGTGCTGGAGTTCATGGTGCTGGAATGTATGGTGCCAGAGTGTATGGTGCTGGAGTGTATGGTGCTGGAGTTCATGGTGCTGGAATATATGGTGCTGGAGTTCCGTTCTGCCTGGCTGTCTCTTTGACTGAAGGTGTAGGTGCCCGGCTTCATTTAGCTCTGGCTCAATCTAACGGGAGCTTTTATCAGAGACCCTGCACATATGAGGAAAGCACATTACCACCTGTGTCACTAACATTCAGGCCATTTCCTTGACCTTGGGTGATTGACTAGCTAGTTAATAACTTCAGGACCAGTTGCATATTCACACTTCAGTCTGCTAATATGGAATTGATTTTATCATTGTGATGAGTAGGAAATATTACTGTAGGTAACCTAGCACTCTGAACAATGGTTACCACAGGACCATGTGTAATGGCAGATATACTTAATTATGAGAGCTAGATAATTTCACCAATTTATATTTAACCATCAAGGCTGTGCCAACATTATTGCTGCACTGCTGCAATGTAAAACCAATCCCAGACAGGGCTCTATATTCATTGCACCAAGGCTGAGGGTTAACAGTGCGTACACTACGTATACAAAACATTAAGAACACCTGCTCTTTCCATGACATAGATTGACCAGATGAATCCAGGTGAAAGCTAAGATCCCTTATTGATGTCACTTGTTCAATCCACTTCAATCAGTGTAGATGATGAAGGGGAGGAGACCAGTTAATAAAGAAGGATTTTTAAGCCTTGAGACAATTGAGACATGGATTGTGTATGTGCCATTCAGAAGGTAAATGGGCAGGACAAAATATTTAAGTATGGTAGTAGGTGAAAGGTGCACCGGTTTGTGTCAAGAACTGCAACGCTGCTGGGTTTTTCACACTCAACAGTTTCCCGTGTGTATCAAGAATGGTCCACCACCCAAATTACATCCAGCCAACTTGACACAACTGTGGGAAGCGTTGGAGTCAACATGAGCCAGCATCCCTGTGAATAACTTGTGTAGAATATCAGGTGGGTTATTGTAGCAGTATGTGGGTGCTCAGGCTATTGGCCTCTTGGTGGCACTAATCACTGAACATGCTCTCCCCCTTTGAGGACCTCCCCATCCTTTAGTGTGTGTGTGTGTGTGTGTGTGTGTGTGTGTGTGTGTGTGTAAGCACAACTTGAACAGTTGCATCTGGTTTGTGCGTGAATTAATCATGATGATTAATTGGCCTTCATGTTAAATCTCCACAGAGTGATGTCAGGCTGCCAGGCATCATGGCTGTAATTGACAGCACTTTAAGGAGAAGCAGATTGATTTACACAAGACCCTAATGAATCCCCCTCTCTACCGTGGGAGGAATGGAGAATGGTAAACAAATCTCCCTCTCTCTCTCTCTCTCTCTCTCTCTCTCCTCTCTTGCTCTCTACCCCCCCTCTCTCTCTCTTTTACCCCCCCCACTCTCTCTCCCCCCCTCTCCCTCTCCCTCTCCCCTCTCTCTCTCTCTCTCTCTCTCTGTGTGTCATGTCCACTTCTATCAGTTTCCTTTGTGTGTTCGCATAGTTAACTATCCTCTCTTTTTCTCCTTTCCTTGTTGCTTTTCCTTAATGATTACAGGTAATGAGGGTGAGTAGAAAAGGTCAAGGTGGATAAGTAAGAGTCTTTGGCCATTGCCCCTCTATTTCCTTCAGCCCACCCTCTCGGACTCTCCAGCTTTCCCTCTCCCTCTCCTCTGTTCTGTCTGTCCTAACAAATGTAAACGAGGATGAACTGTGCATGCGGGCGCATAATGCACTTTCTGGTTCACATTGCAGATGTGGGTTTCCATGGTTATAGTGGAGCAACCAACTATTGTATCAATTTTAAAAAAATTGTAGCATCAAAAAATTCCAAGATGGCGTAGCAGTCGGTTGTGTTAGTCTTTGTCTTATCCCGTGTAAATAGCTTTTTTTTTTCTCATATACATTTTAATCTCACTTTCTATCTACGAACCAAATGTACTTTTGTCATGACGTTGGCCTCTTTGGGTATAGCAAGCCCATCCCCCTCTCCCTGCCTCCCCCTTGCCTCCTTCAACTAGGTTGCTGTGGTCAGAGAGACGTTGTAAATTCCTGAGGATCTCCTCATGGGCACATAGTAGAGAGAGGGTAAACTTTCATAGAGGACAAAGGAAATCCTTCCACCTCACAGAACTTGAGGTACGAACAAATTTCATGTTCCAGAGAAAGTATAAAAGATCGGTGAAGAATCCAGCTACGAACTGGTCCGCTTGTCACAACTTGGGGAAGCTCATGGGAGACGGTGTGGCCACATTACCATAACGCTGTTTATATAATAGCCTCAGATATAATATTTGTATAAGATGAATGAGTGAGTATGATACTGTTTGTATAATTGTGTAATATGATTTTGGACTGTTTAATGAAGAAAAATACAAATCCCTTTTGATTTGAACTTAATCAAAGGACCGCCCCTGAGCCCAGTTAGTGTCAGACATCCTGGGACAGCCCTTTTCGGCCCTTCCGAATAAAACCCTAACTCGAGCTGACCTCAATTACGAGATGGCTAAAGGTTGCAGGCCATTTTTCGCTCAATCATGGGAGTGCAAAGGTTGTAGACCATTGCTGAATCTTTTAACCATACCATGTGGTTAAACTCTTAGACTATCGATACCGACAGAATAAGAACAAGTCTTTGATATTAATTAGTAGTCTGCAGCTAGGAATTCGGTATCATTGAACGCCAAGAACGACAACCGCCGAAACATCCATTCTATAACGAATGTCACTCTGAACAATCCCCTCTAAACACAACCGAGAGAGAGAGGGAGAGAGACGGACAATTCTACAAAATAAACAAACTTTTCACCAGCGATCAAGACGCACACTGAGAGTAAATATATATATTGATTGTAATTGTTCCTGAATGAGTGAGCGTTCATGGGTAAAGGATTAGCATTTCAATTGTTATAATTATCACTCTGTAGTGACTTCTTAGTCCACCCCCACTTCCCCTTTTGTTTAACAAGCCACCATGCCGGTTTAACCCAGTAGGGCACATTCTCCTATAATTTCATGTAACCACATTTACCTTATTTGTTTGTTTATGCATTTCTGTGAATTACTTAGTTAGTAATAGATAAATGATTTAAGACAATTGATGTATGGATGACTAATAGTGAAGACTGGGTTTGTGCAGATAACCAACAATTTTGGAATGACGTTTGGAATGAGACTAACGTGAGGTAAAGTAAATCATTTATTCATGCTTAGACTAAATGATCAGATAAAATATCTGAAAAGTTATTTTAGGAAATGATAACTTTGTAATCTGAATATTTTTCCTTGGTGCCTCGACTTCCTAGTAATTACGGTTACATGATTAATCAGTCTAATCGCGTAATAACTAATTACAGAGAATCTTTGATAAAAACTATCACTCTTCAGTTAATGATAGTAAAGACACAACACTTTCCTGCAAACCACCTCACCCAAGGTGATACGGATCTGCTATGTTTATTCCTTATAACTGGAACCTCTGTCAGGAGCTAACCAGCTAACAAGCTACTAGTCTTTGTTAGCCACGGCTAGCGGTCTTCCCCTTTTAGCTCGGACAATAAATGCCAGTATGCACAGCGCGATATCAACCCAGAGCATATCGGAGTGTTTCTCCCTACCACGTCACCAGATTCCTGCCACTCTGGATCATTACACCGGATTATCGCAGCTAGCTAGCTGCTACCGACTGGCTACTGTTAGCTAACGCCTCTGTCCTGAAGCAAGCACCAGTTAACCTTGAGCGAGCCATGAGCTAGGCCCATATACCAGCAAATTCTAGGGCTACAATACCTCTTTTGCCAATTGGCCTGGACCCTTTGAGGTCAACGCGGAGCCCCGTCGATCCATCACGACTGGTCTGCCGATGTGGTCGCCCGATGTGGTCTCAATGGGCTTTTCCTTTGCGATGTAGCCGTAGACTCATCTTCTTGCCCCGGCCCGCTAGCTTTCTAAGCGCCGTGTCTCCCACTCGCCTACTACTGAACGGCACCCTGACTCAGGGTTCTTTGGACCCTATGATCACTCGGCTACACAGCTGATGCCCCCTGGACTGTTTCAATAACACGGTACCTCATTTTGTTTATCTGTCGGCCCCAGGTCCTGTATGTGCCTAACTGACCCGCTCTGCCTATTCATCACCATTTACCCGTTGTTGTCTTAGCTCTCCCATTCAACACCTGTGATTGCTTTATGCCTCTCTCTAATGTCAGTATGCCTTGTCTACTGCTGTCTCGGCTCGTCCTTATTGTTTTATTTCACTGTAGAGCCCTCAGTCCCGCTCACCTTGCCTTAGATAGCTGTTTTGTCCCACCCCCCACACATGCGGAGACCTCACCTGACTTAACTGGTCCCACCAGAGACAAAACCTCTCTCATCGTCACTCAATGCCTAGGTTTACCTCCACTGTACTCACATCCTACCATACCCTTGTCTGTACATTATGCTCTGAGTCTATTCTACCACGCACAGAAATCAGCTCCTTTTATTCTCTGTTCCCAATGCACTAGACAACCAGTTTTATAGACTTTAGCCATACCCTTATCCTACTCCTCCTCTGTTCCTATGGAGATGTAGAGGTTAACCCAGGCCCTGTAGACCCCAGTACCACACCTATTCCCCAGGCGCTCTCATTTGTTGACTTATGTAACTGTAAAAGCCTTGGTTTCATGCATGTTAACATCAGAAGCCTCCTCCCTAAGTTTATTTTATTCACTGCTTTAGCACACTCCGCCAACCCTGATGTCCTAGCCATGTCTGAATCCTGGCTTAGGAAGGCCACCAAAATTCTGAAATGTCCATCCCCAACTACAACATTTTCCACTGAGATAGGACTACCAAAGGGGGTGGAGTTGCAATCTACTGCAGAGAGAGCCTGCAGAGTTCTGTCATGCAATCCAGGTCTGTTCGAGCTTCTATTTCTAAAAATCCACCTTTCCAGAAAAATGGCTCTCACTGTTGCCGCTTGCTATAGACTCCACCAAGCCCCCAGTTGTGCCCTGGACTCCATATGCGAATTGATTGCCCCCATTTATCTTCAGAGTTCGTTCTGTTAGGTGACCTAAACTGGGATTTGCTTAACACCCTGGCAGTCCTAAAATCTAAACTAGATGCCCTCAATCTCACACAAATGATCAAGGAACCTACCAGGTACAACCCCAAATCCGTAAACACGGGCACCCTCATAGATATCATCCTGACCAACCTGCCCTCTAAATACAACTCTGCGGTCTTCAACCAGGATCTCAGCGATCACTGCCTCATTGCCTGCGTCCGTAATGGGTCCGCGATCAAACGACCACCCCTCATCACTGTCAAATGCTCCCTAAAACACTTCAGGGAGCTGGTCTTTCTAATCAACCTGGCCCCGGTATCCTGGAAGGATATTGACCTCATCCCGTCAGTAGAGGATGCCAGGTTATTCATTAAAAGTGCTTTCCTCACCATCTTAAATAAGCATGCCTCGTTCAAAAAATGTAGAACTAAGAACAGATATAGCCCTTGCTTCACTCCGGACTTGACTGCCCTTGACCAGCACAAAAATACCCTGTGGCGTACTGCATTAGCATCAAATAGCCCCCACGATATGCAACTTTTCAGAGAAGTTAGGAACCAATATACACAGTTAGGAAAGCAAAGAATGGCTTTTTCAAACAGAAATTTGCATCGTATAGCACTAATTCCAAAAAGTTTTGAGACACTGTAAAGTCCATGGAGAATAAGAGCACCTCCTCCCAGCTTTTCTTTGGACACTGTGTTAACAAACCTCCAGACAAGCTTCAATGCCATACAACACTCCTTCCTTGGCCTCCAACTGCTCTTAAGTGCTAGTAAAACTAAATGCATGCTTTTTAAACGATCGCTGCCTGCACCTGCTCGCCCGACTAGCATCACTACTCTGGACGGTTCTGACTTAGAATACGTGGACAACTACAAATACCTATGTGTCTGGTTAGACTATAACCTCTCCTTCCAGACTCACATTAACTTCTTATGGCTGCAGGGGCAATATTGAGTAGCTTGGATGAAAGGTGCCCAGAGTAAACGGCCTGCTCCTCAGTCCCAGTTGCAAATATATGCATATTATTAGTAGTATTCGATAGAAAACACTCTGAAGTTTCTAAAACGGTTTGAATGATGTCTGTGAGTATTACAGAACTCATATGGCAGGCAAACACCTGAGAAGAAATCCAAACAGGAAGTGGGAAATCTGAGGTTGGTCGATTTTCAACCCAGCCCCTATTGAATACACAGTGGAATTTGGTTATGTTGCACTTCTTAAGGCTTCCACTAGATGTCAACCGCCTTTAGAAACTTGAATGAGGATTCTACTGTGATGTGGGGCCGGATGAGAGCTCTTTGAGTCAGTGGTCTGGCAGAGAGCCAGGTCCTGGTCATGCGCATTTCACATGATAGCGACCTGCGTTCCATGGCTTTTCTAGAGACAACGTTATTGAAGATTTACGATATTAACATCCTAAAAATTTATTCTATACTTATTTTGACAAGTTTCTTCGACCTGTAATATAATTTTTTGAAGTTTTCGTCTGATGTTCGGCTGGACCTGCACGAGCGTTAGGATTTGTGTACAAAACGCCCTAACAAAAGTAGCTACTTGAACATAAATAATGGACATTATCGAACAAAACAAACATTTATTGTGGAAGTAGGATTCCTGGGAGTGAATTCTGATGAAGATCATAAAAGGTAAGGGAATATTTATAATGTTATTTCTGATTTCTGTTGACTCCAAAATGGCGGATAATTTTGTTTTTCTTCTGAGTGCTGTCTCAGATTAGTGCATAGTGTGCTTTTTCCGTAAGTTTTTTTTAAAATCTGACACAGCGGTTGCATTAAGGAGAGGTATATCTATATTTCCATGTCTGATAATTGTAGTTTCATTGACATTTATAACGTGTATTTCTGTAAAATGATGTGGCTCTCTTCAATATCACTGGGTGTTTTTGGAAGTAGTGAACATAACGCGCCAATGTATACTGAGATTTCTTTATATAAATATGAACTTTATCAAAAAACATACATGTATTGTGTAACATGAAGTCCTATGAGTGTCATCTGATGAAGATGTAATTTGATGATGACCTTTCATCAAAGGTTAGTGATTCATTTTATCTCTATTTGTGCTTTTTGTGACTCCTCTCTTTGGCTGGAAAAAATTGCTGATTTTCTGTGAGTTGGTGGTGACCTAACATAATCGTTTGTGGTGCTTTCGCTGTAAAGCCTATTTGAAATTGCATACTGTGGTGGGATTAACAACATCATTACCTTTAAAATGGTATAAGATACATGTATGTTTGAGGAATTTTAATTATGAGATTTCTGTTGTTTTGAATTTGGCGCCCTGCACTTTCACTGGCTGTTGTCATATCGATCCCGTGAAACGGGATTGCAGCCCTAAGAAGTTTTTAAGCATCTCCAATCCAAAATTAAATCTAGAATTAGCTTCCTATTTCACAACAAAGCCTCCTTCACTCATGCTGCCAAACATACCCTCATAAAACTGAATATCCTACCGATCCTTGACTTTGGCGATGAAATATACAAAATAGTCTCCAACACTCTTCTCAGCAAATTAGATGTAGTCTATCACAGTGCCATCCGTTTTGTCACCAAAGCCCTATTTACCACCCACCACTGTGACCTGTATGCTCTAGTTGGCTGGCCCTCGCTTCATATTCATCGCCAAACCCACTGGCTCCAGGTCATCTATAAGTCTTTGCTAGGTAAAGCCCCACCTTATCTCAGCTCACTGGTCACCATAACAACACCCACATGCTCCAGCAGGTATACTTCACTGGTCATCCCCAAAGCCAACTCCTCCTTTGGCCGCCTTTCCTTCCAGTTCTCTGCTGCCAATGACTGGAATGAATTTTCAAAAATCACTGAAGCTGGAGACATAACTCCCTCACTAACTTTAAGCATCAGCTGTCAGAGCTGCTTATCGATCACTGCAGCTAACTCTGTAACTCTGTGTTGTTGTTTGTGTCGCAGTGCTTTGCTTTATCTTATCACAGTTGTCAATGAAAACTTGCTGTCAACTCGCCTACCTGGTTAAATAAAAAAATACAAAATATATCCTGTATCTTGGACAGTCAATGAATCAAAACAGAGGAGACACACCTCACTGAGGAGCAGAGCGGGTTAACCAATCCAATAACCATGTGAGCTGAACAGGAAAAACTCCATCCTCCCATACATGGCCCATACACAGCAAGCGCTTTAGAATTCCCTTCAAGCCAATCAGAAACGAGTATTCAATAATGCCATGGTATAATCTGAGATAATTGGCTTTAAAGTTCCGAACCCTCATTGGTTTGGGTGCATTCTTTTGATCATAACATTTTAACAACTATATTGGTAGAGAACATTGAACGGAACAAGGCTATGTCATTAACTACATTTTGACCAGAATGCAGATAGAACCAAGCTCAAACATAGCCCAAACATAGTCCAAACATAGTCCAAACATAGCCCAAACATAACCCAAACATAGTCCAAACATAGCCCAAACATAGCCCAAACATAGCCCAAACATAGCCCAAACATAACCCAAACATAGTCCAAACATAGTCCAAACATAGCCCAAACATAGTCCAAACATAGCCCAAACATAGTCCAAACATAGTCCAAACATAACCCAAACATAGCCCAAACATAGTCCAAACATAGCCCAAACATAGTCCAAACATAACCCAAACATAGTCCAAACATAACCCAAACATAACCCAAACATAGCCCAAACATAGCCCAAACATAGTCCAAACATAGTCCAAACATAGCCCAAACATAACCCAAACATAGCCCAAACATAGCCCAAACATAGCCCAAACATAGCCCAAACATAGTCCAAACATAACCCAAACATAGTCCAAACATAACCCAAACATAGCCCAAACATAGCCCAAACATAGTCCAAACATAACCCAAACATAGCCCAAACATAGTCCAAACATAGCCCAAACATAGTCCAAACATAACCCAAACATAGTCCAAACATAGCCCAAACATAGCCCAAACATAGCCCAAACATAGTCCAAACATAGCCCAAACATAGTCCAAACATAGCCCAAACATAGTCCAAACATAGTCCAAACATAGCCCAAACATAGCCCAAACATAGTCCAAACATAGTCCAAACATAACCCAAACATAGTCCAAACATAGCCCAAACATAGCCCAAACATAGTCCAAACATAGTCCAAACATAGCCCAAACATAGCCCAAACATAGCTCAAACATACGAGCCAGAGTTTAACCCAACTCAGGGCCCTAACCATGGTGGCATGCATCCACAAAAAGAGATGTGCAAATATCAGATACAAAACAGCCATGAAAAAAAGTTTTTTATTTTTTCAAAAAGCAATTTTAATGATTTCAGATAGTGAAATGATGTTGTAGTAAATTCTTGATATCATTATGACTGGGGCCTTGTGCTGTAAAGGAGGTCAAGGCTGGTCAAACACAGAAGCTCCTCTGATAGCTGTGTGTGTTTGATGTTCAATAATACACGTTCCTCCTCTCGTCTCCACTCCCCCCGGCCCGAGCCCCTCCTCTCCTCTCCTCTCCTACCCCGTCCCAATCCCCTCTGATCTGCACTGGCGCTGATTATAAAACCCTCTCCACCTTCACATTAGCATCAGAGTCATGGTCAGCTGGCTTTGTGTTATGAATGGGGGAAACAATATCAATAACAACAACAAACAACTAAAGTAGTCTTTTGTCCAGTTAGGATAGGAGGAGGAGAGGAGGAGAGGAGGGGAGGAGGAGAGAAGGGGAGGAGGAGAGGAGGGGAGGAGGAGAGGAGGGGAAGAGAGGAAGAGAGGAGGGAAGAGAGGAGGAAAGGAGGGGAGAATGGGAAGAGAGGAAGGGTGGAGGGGATAAGGGGAGAGGTCTTTGATAGTGCAGATCAAGGAGGAGAGGTAAAGTAGACCGTTGTGTGTTTTCATCCACAGCCTCCCAAGGTCCTCTCTGATGCAGCCTGCCTGACTGTTTTGAGTTAGCTGTAAGGGGAGGCCAGCCTGCCTGACTGTATAGAGTTAGCTGTAAGGGGAGGCCAGCCTGCCTGACTGTGTTGAGTTAGCTGTAAGGGGAGGCCAGCCTGCCTGACTGTATAGAGTTAGCTGTAAGGGGAGGCCAGCCTGCCTGACTGTGTTGAGTTAGCTGTAAGGGGAGGCCAGCCTGCCTGACTGTGTTGAGTTAGCTGTAAGGGGAGGCCAGCCTGTCTGACTGTGTTGAGTTAGCTGTAAGGGGAGGCCAGCCTGCCTGACTGTGTTGAATTAGCTGTAGGGGAGGCCAGCCTGCCTGTATGGAGTTAGCTGTAAGGGGAGGCCAGCCTGTCTGACTGTGTTGAGTTAGCTGTAAGGGGAGGCCAGCCTGCCTGACTGTGTAGAGTTAGCTGTAAGGGGAGGCCAGCCTGCCTGACTGTATTGAGTTAGCTGTAAGGGGAGGCCAACCTGTCTGACTGTGTTGAGTTAGCTGTAATGGGAGGCCAGCCTGCCTGACTGTGTTGGGTTAGCTGTAAGGGCAGGCCAGCCTGTCTGACTGTGTTGAGTTAGCTGTAATGGGAGGCCAGCCTGCCTGACTGTGTTGAGTTAGCTTTAAGGGCAGGCCAGCCTGTCTGACTGTGTTGAGTTAGCTCTACGGGGAGGCCAGCCTGCCTGCCTGTATTGAGTTAGCTGTAAGGGCAGGCCAGCCTGTCTGACTGTGTTGCGTTAGCTGTAATGGGAGGCCAGCCTGCCTGACTGTGTTGAGTTAGCTGTAAAGGCAGGCCAGCCTGTCTGACTGTGTTGAGTTAGCTGTAATGGGAGGCCAGCCTGCCTGACTGTGTTGAGTTAGCTGTAAGGGCAGGCCAGCCTGTCTGACTGTGTTGAGTTAGCTGTAAGGGGAGGCCAGCCTGCCTGACTGTGTTGAGTTAGCTTTAAGGGCAGGCCAGCCTGTCTGACTGTGTTGAGTTAGCTGTACGGGGAGGCCAGCCTGCCTGCCTGTATTGAGTTAGCTGTAAAGGCAGGCCAGCCTGTCTGACTGTGTTGAGTTAGCTGTAATGGGAGGCCAGCCTGTCTGACTGTGTTGAGTTAGCTGTAAGGGGAGGCCAGCCTGTCTGACTGTGTTGAGTTAGCTGTAAGGGGAGGCCAGCCTGTCTGACTGTGTTGAGTTAGCTGTAAGGGGAGGCCAGCCTGCCTGACTGTATGGAGTAGGTCCATATACAGTCATTGGGTAGGTCAGGTCTATTGTTTCTGTAGACCTGGTTCAGAGGGCATACAGAGAGTCAAAGAGGACAGACAAGAGGTCAACTGTTTTATGAGGTCAGGAGATACTGCCCTGGTTATGTTGCATCACTCTGATGATGCTGTGATGTCATACATCTAGGGGCTGCTGAGATTCTGCTGAAGTATGTGATCTAAACTCATCCCAGCGGGTGTGTGTGTGTGTGTGTCACTGTGGATGTGGGAGTCCAGCTGTGTGTGTCAAAGCGGTGTGTTCCACTCAAAGCTCCAACAGGGGGAGATATGCAGGTTGAGTGGGACAGATCACTTTAATTGGTTTAGCGGGGGTCCCATTGAAGCTGTGGAGAGCATTGTGTCTGGAATGAGAGGCGAGTGGACAATAGCACTCAATCAGCTCCCCATTCTGTGGTGGAATGAGGCAAGTCTGTATGGTCCCTCTCAGTGAAACTGCTCCCTCAAGTCACTCCTCTGTCCCTTCTGCGTTCTCCTCTTATGAGAAACATCACAATGATGCCGTAAAGTCTTTGATATCATCTGGCACATATAGATATTGTACAAGAGACAACGGTAAAAAGAGATAGGGCTGGAAAGGGAAAGAGGAAAAGTGATGTGGATGGAGGGAGAGCCCACTGGGCACACTCACTGGTTGAGTCAACGTTGTTTCCACGTCATTTCAACAAAATGCATAGATGTTGAATTGACGTCTGTGCCCAATGGGAGCTGGGTTGTTTTGGTGCAGATTCTCTCATATCTTCATCTCGCTCATATATTCATCTCGTTAAGTGCCTTGCTCAAGGGCACATACAGTTTTTTCACAGAGTTGGCTCAGGAATTCAAACCAGCAACCTTTCAGTTAATGGCCCAATGCTCTCAACCGCCAAGCTACCACTCTCCATAAAAGAACCCTGTCTGGCTACAGGTAAAAAACATTTTGGTTCCAGGTAGAACCATTTTGGGTTCCATGTAGTACCCTCTGTGGGAAGGGCTCTACATGAAACCCAAAACAGTTCTAAACTTAGCAAAAAAAGAAACGTCCATTTTTCAGGACCCTGTCTTTCAAAGATAATTCATAAAAATCCAAATAACTTCACAGATCTTCATTGTAAAGGGTTTTAACACTGTTCCCCATGCTTGTTCAATGAACCATAAACAATTAATGAACATGCATCTGTGGAACGGTCGATAAGACACTAACAGCTTACAGACGGTAGGCAATTAAGGTCACAGTTATGAAAACTTAGGACACTAAGAGGCCTTTCTACGGACTTTGAAAAACACCAAAAGAAAGATGCACAGGGTCCCTGCTCATCTGCGTGAATGTGCCTTAGGCAAGCTGCAAGGAGGCATGAGGACTGCAAATGTGGCCAGGGCAATAAATTGCAATGTCCGTACTGTGAGACGCCTAAGACAGCACTACAGGGAGACAGGACGGACAGCTGATCGTCCTCGCAGCAGCAGACCAAATGTAACAACACCTGCACATGATCGGTACAGCCGAACATCACACCTGCGGGACAGGTATTAAACATTAGCATTAAACCAAGGCCTGTACTCTGGAGCGGGATCGATTTGGAGGTGGAACCAAAAGGGTTCTACCTGGAACCAACAAGAGCTCTCCAAAGGGTTATCCTATGGGGACACCCGAAGAACTCTTTCAGGTTCTAGATAGCACTTTTTTTGCTACGAATGTAGGAACAGGAAAAATGTTGGTTTACACATGTTACTGAGGCTAAGCTGTGCAGCCCCCCCCCAAAATAAAACAAATACTGCTATCAGCAGTTGAAGTTAATATACCTTCATTTGATAAATATTCCTAATCCTAGTGAACCCACCAAGAAAAGCTCCTTAACTACAGAGGGCCTCTATAACCAGGTGGCCCAGAGGGGAACTGTAGGGAAAACTCTCCCATTCACAGAGCTCTGGGCCATGGTCTGAGTCTGTTTGAGCAGCCTGGTCCTCAGGGACTCCAAGCTGTTTGACTTGGCCAGCTTCGGAGCTTGGGTACAGGGGGACGGTTGTCCATACTGCCTGGAGAACTGGAGATTCTTCCTGACCCATTTTTTCCCTGGTCGTTTTTTCACTCTTTTTTGTAGAGGTTGGGTGGCAGTGATGTGTGTTTGTGGCAGAGAGAGTTAGAGTCAGCGCAGGGAGAAGAGAGGGAGGGAGAGAGAGAAAGGGGATGAGAGAGCGAAAGAGAGAGTGAGGGGAAGAGAAAAGGTCAAGCTCAGAGGATAGAAAGAAATTAACAACTTTCTTCCCTTCTATTTGCCTCTGTTGCATTTCTTCTCCTTATCCAGCATTTCTTCTCCTTATCCAGCATTTCTTCTCCTTATCCAGCATTTTTTCTCCTTATCCAGCATTTCTTCTCCTTATCCAGCATTTCTTCACCTTATCCAGCATTTCTTCTCCTTATCCAGCATTTCTTCTCCTTATCCAGCATTTCTTCTCCTTATCCAGCATTTCTTCTCCTTATCCAGCATTTCTTCACCTTATCCAGCATTTATTCACCTTATCCAGCATTTCTTCACCTTATCCAGCATTTCTTCTCCTTATCCAGCATTTCTTCACCTTATCCAGCATTTCTTCTCCTTATCCAGCATTTATTCTCCTTATCCAGCATTTCTTCACCTTATCCAGCATTTCTTCACCTTATCCAGCATTGCAATATAACATATTTTCACATAAAACCAGGAGCCTAGTTCTCTTCCAATCTCCTCTACACTGGCCATATCTGAGTCCAAATGTTTTTCTTATGTCTCAGTCCAGTTGTTCTTCTTGTCCTCTGCTTCACTCTGTGTCTTAGGATATACTGCATTTCTAAATAAGATAGGAGGGCGCGCACCTGTTCCCAGTATATCTGTGAAGTATCAGACTGATATTCTGCAATCAGGAGTAACACGCACACATTCACACACACGCACACATTCACACACACGCACACATTCATACACACTATAAATGCGGTCTCGTTATACCTCACAGCCACCCTTACCCTTGTGAAAATCATGTGGTGGAATGAATGAATGTCATTTTCACACATGAGCCACCCCCATCCACACATAATGGGCCACCCCACAACAACGTTTAACCAGTGCATGTGTCCTTTGGGCTTGATCATTTGGGCCACAGCAGGAGGTGGTAATTGACTGTGTTCCAATCAGGGCTGTAAATCGGATGGGGTTCCCTCTTCTCCTGACTCTCCTGTCTCTCCTTCCCTCCTTCCCTAATTAGA
>NC_048567.1:72962292-72984792 GCF_013265735.2 Oncorhynchus mykiss
ATTGTATTTACTTCGCCACCATGGCCTTTTTTTTGCCTTTACCTCCCTTATCTCACCTCATTTGCTCACATTTTATATAGAGTTATTTTTCTACTGTATTATTGACTAAATGTTTGTTTTACTCCATGTGTAACTCTGTGTCGTTGTATGTGTCGAACTGCTTTGCTTTATCTTGGTCAGGTCGCAATTGCAAATGAGAACTTGTTCTCAACTTGCCTACCTGGTTAAATAAAGGTGTTCTCAACTTGCCTACCTGGTTAAATAAAGGTGTTCTCAACTTGCCTACCTGGTTAAATAAAGGTGTTCTCAACTTGCCTACCTGGTTAAATAAATAAAGGTGAAATAAAAAATAAATACATTTAAAAAGGCTGGGAATGTCAATACAATCAAACTGGCAAGGGCAATGATCACAAATCAGTCAAAACGTGGCTAATAGAGTAGCGCATCTATTTATGTAGCTATTTGTTCAGCAAGTTGAAAACACATTATCAACAGATTTTCATTGGATTTCATGTTGCTAAAATGCTGTCAGATCCACTTTAGACAGTGTCTCAGATCTAGGTTTGTGCCTTTAGATTTCGAGAAAATGAATAGCGAAGAAGGTGTCTTCACTTCTCTCATTGATTTCTCAAACCCCTGTCTGGTCTGTGGGGTCTGCTTCCCAAGCGCAAGAGAATTGCGATGTTGCGTCTCTGGGTTAAGAAACTCTGTGACCTAACCTTCCACCACAGTCGCCTTAGTTCCCCCGCAGTCCCGATAGCGTGATATTTCAATTCAATTAATTTCAATTCAAGGGCCTTTATTGTCCTGGGAAACGTGTTAACATTGCCAAAGCAATGTCACCATCTCAGCTGTCCATCAAAGCCCTTTAGCTTCAGCCAATCAGCATGCCCATATGCACATCTGGACATGGACCCCTCCCACCCCATGTCAGAGTGTTTTAGTCCGAGGAAGAGGAAAGTTTTGGCCTGGAAGATTGTGCATACATCTAAGAAAAAAGTACATTCCTATTGTAACCGAAGATTCTGCATGTGTGTGTTAATTATGTGTGGTGGTGATGAAGATGAATACAAGTCTTGGACTGTTCTTGACAGACAGCATGTAGCGAGTCAGAACATCTAGAAACAAGCATTAAGTAAGCCTACATTTACAAGCATTAAGTAGGCCTACATCTACAAGCCTTAAGTAGGCCTACATCTACAAGCCTTAAGTAGGCCTACATCTACAAGCCTTAAGTAGGCCTACATCTACAAGCCTTAAGTAGGCCTACATCTACAAGCATTAAGTAGGCCTACATCTCCAAGCCTTAAGTAGGCCTACATCTCCAAGCATTAAGTAGGCCTACATCTACAAGCATTTAGTAGGCCTACATCTACAAGCATTAAGTAGGCCTACATCTACAAGCATTAAGTAGGCCTACATCTACAAGTATTAAGTAGTCCTACATCTACAAGTATTAAGAAGGCCTACATCTACAAGCATTAAGTAGGCCTACATCTACAAGCCTTAAGTAGGCCTACATCTACAAGCCTTAAGTAGGCCTACATCTACAAGCCTTAAGTAGGCCTACATCTACAAGTATTAAGTAGTCCTACATCTACAAGTATTAAGTAGGCCTACATCTACAAGTATTTAGTAGACCTACATCTACAAGCATTAAGTAGGCCTACATCTACAAGCATTAAGTAGGCCTACATCTACAAGCATTAAGTAGGCCTACATCTACAAGTATTAAGTAGTCCTACATCTACAAGTATTAAGTAGGCCTACATCTACAAGCATTAAGTAGGCCTACATCTACAAGCATTAAGTAGGCCTACATCTACAAGTATTAAGTAGTCCTACATCTACAAGTATTTAGTAGACCTACATCTACAAGCATTAAGTAGGCCTACATCTCCAAGCCTTAAGTAAGCCTACATCTACAAACAAGCATTAAGTAGGCCTACATCTACAAGCATTAAGTAGGCCTACATCTACAAGCATTAAGTAAGCCTACATCTACAAACAAGCATTAAGTAGGCCTACATCTACAAGCATTAAGTAGGCCTACATCTACAAACAAGCATTAAGTAGGCCTACATCTACAAGCATTAAGTAGGCCTACATCTACAAGCATTAAGTAGGCCTACATCTACAAACATTAAGTAGGCCTACATCTACAAGCATTAAGTAGGCCTACATCTACAAACAAGCATTAAGTAGGCCTACATCTACAAGCATTAAGTAGGCCTACATCTACAAGCATTAAGTAGGCCTACATCTACAAACAAGCATTAAGTAGGCCTACATCTACAAGCATTAAGTAGGCCTACATCATACAAGTGTTAAGTAGGCCTACATCTACAAGTATTAAGTAGGCCTACATCTACAAGCATTTAGTAGGCCTACATCTACAAGCATTAAGTAGGCCTACATCTACAAGTATTAAGTAGGCCTACATCTACAAGCATTAAGTAGGACTACATCTACAAGCCTTAAGTAGGCCTACATCTACAAGCCTTAAGTAGGCCTACATCTACAAGCCTTAAGTAGGCCTACATCTACAAGCCTTAAGTAGGCCTACATTTACAAGCATTAAGTAGGCCTACATCTCCAAGCCTTAAGTAGGCCTACATCTCCAAGCATTAAGTAGGCCTACATCTACAAGCATTTAGTAGGCCTACATCTACAAGCATTAAGTAGGCCTACATCTACAAGCATTAAGTAGGCCTACATCTACAAGTATTAAGTAGTCCTACATCTACAAGCATTAAGTAGGCCTACATCTACAAGTATTAAGTAGGCCTACATCTACAAGCATTAAGTAGGCCTACATCTACAAGCATTAAGTAGGCCTACATCTACAAGTATTAAGTAGTCCTACATCTACAAGTATTTAGTAGACCTACATCTACAAGCATTAAGTAGGCCTACATCTCCAAGCCTTAAGTAAGCCTACATCTACAAACAAGCATTAAGTAGGCCTACATCTACAAGCATTAAGTAGGCCTACATCTACAAGCATTAAGTAAGCCTACATCTACAAACAAGCATTAAGTAGGCCTACATCTACAAGCATTAAGTAGGCCTACATCTACAAACAAGCATTAAGTAGGCCTACATCTACAAGCATTAAGTAGGCCTACATCTACAAGCATTAAGTAGGCCTACATCTACAAACATTAAGTAGGCCTACATCTACAAGCATTAAGTAGGCCTACATCTACAAACAAGCATTAAGTAGGCCTACATCTACAAGCATTAAGTAGGCCTACATCTACAAGCATTAAGTAGGCCTACATCTACAAACAAGCATTAAGTAGGCCTACATCTACAAGCATTAAGTAGGCCTACATCTACAAGCATTTAGTAGACCTACATCTCCAAGCATTAAGTAGGCCTACATCTACAAGTATTAAGTAGGCCTACATCTACAAGCATTTAGTAGACCTACATCTCCAAGCATTAAGTAGGCCTACATCTACAAGCATTAAGTAGGCCTACATCTACAAGCATTAAGTAGGCTTACATCTACAAGTATTAAGTAGGCCTACATCTACAAGCCTTAAGTAGGCCTACATTTACAAGCATTAAGTAGGCCTACATCTACAAGCATTAAGTAGGCCTACATCTACAAGTATTAAGTAGGCCTACATCTACAAGTATTAAGTAGGCCTACATCTACAAGTATTAAGTAGGCCTACATCTACAAGTATTAAGTAGACCTACATCTCCAAGCATTAAGTAGGCCTACATCTACAAGCATTAAGTAGGCCTACATCTACATGCATTAAGTAGGCCTACATCTCCAAGCATTAAGTAGTCCTACATCTCCAAGCATTAAGTAGTCCTACATCTACAAGCATTAAGTAGGCCTACATCTACATGCATTAAGTAGGCCTATATCTACAAGCATTAAGTAGTCCTACATCTACAAGCATTAAGTAGTCCTACATCCACAAGCATTTAGTAGGCCTACATAGCGGGTGAGGGCTCAGAAGCAGAACTCTCAGATGAGTTCCAGATAGCTGTTTGTACATGTCATCTGTTATCACATTAACTTCACATAACATGTGATCACATGAAAACATGTGCGTTTGGAAGACTTCACATGTGATGACATTTTAAATGAATATGGTTTTTCGTAAGGGATGCTACTATACATTAAGACTAAGCATATCTACAACCTCAGAAAAAAGGTTTTCAAAATGGTTATTCGGCTGTGCCCATAATAGGAGAACTCTTTGAATAACCCTTTTGGGTTCCATGTAAAAACCCTCTGTGGAAAGGGTTCTACATGGAACCAAAATGGTTCTACTTGGGTTCTCCTTTGTGGACAGCCCAAGAACCTTTTAAGGTTCCAGATAGTACCTTTTGTTCTAAGAGTGTACCGGTGGAAGTTATGGTAGCATTAAATAAATGATCCCCGTGCTTCTGAGGGCGGTTTATGAATGCATAAACCATGATAAGCTAAAGTGATGTGTGAATGAGGTGAGCGCAGTAAATTACGCGTTCTTTAAGTGTAGTAAAATGTAACCGTTTGCTCGTCGGTAATTAGATAAACAATGTAATGATATCCGGACTTTATGGTTGCATTTCGCTTGGATGATTGACTTTTACCATGGAATGCCTTCCTGTTTGTGATGACGGCCTAATAGTAGCAATAATAAACTTTTTTTTACAGTGTCCTGCTGGATCAAATTCTATTGATCCAGCAGGACACTGTAATACGACCAAAAAACGTTGTCGTAGTTCTATACTAGCTATAAACACGCAATAAACTCTCTCTCTCTCTCTCTCTCTCTCTCTATATATATATATATATATAGCTTAACTATTCAATTCTAATATTACATAAGCTAACAGTAAATATAACCGTTTTTGTTGCAGCCTAATAAATAAACAATTGTTCTTATTATTAATAATATTAGTATAAATCATTATTGTTATTGTAATCATCAATATTGTTATTTGCTTAACTATTATTTTATTGTTACATTAGTCTGTTGGTTTGATGTCATTTTTATAGGGCTGAAATAGCCTAAACCTCCATGTTGAAATTGTTCGTTCATTTATTATGTTTATTATTATTTATTTTTATTTATTTTATTATATATATACATAAAAAGCATACCTGCCGTGTAATTTGATTTAACGGAATACCGAACATTCCGCCGCCACATGTAGGCCTAGGTCATGTCTATAAGGACCCCATCCTGGGTTATGGGGATTTGTGCAATCCAGGTCCATTGAATAGCTCTCGATTGAAAACCAACATTGATGACTTTAAATACGTATATTTTTGTCTTCTTCCATGCATTGAATTCTCGTGTCGCCTGTGGGTTCCTATTCTGATACTGCTGCGTTTCTCGCGGGTTAAAACTGAATGCCCTCGCGTAGGGAGGGCAGCTCGCCCCATTGATGGGAAGACATACTAAACACCCCTACCCGGTTACCATGGTGATTTGAATAGGAGAAGGGGGAAAAGTGCTCGGTTGTATTGTGCATTGGATTCCGTTTAGCCTACATGCACCATCATTCTGACAGTTTGTCCTGGAATACAATTTAACAGTAAATTAATAGAACACAATACAATAGAATAGAACAGATGGCAGTTTTTTTCAAGTTTAAGGCCTAACTTGAGTGCAAAAAATCGAACTTATGCAAAGCTCTGGCATGCAAGGGTACACTCTTACAAAAATTGGTTATTTGGGGTTCTATATAGAACCCTTTGGTTCTTTGGAGGAGAACGGGTTCTGCAGTGGCTTCAGAAAGCATTCACACCCCGTGGCTTCTACATGTTGTTGTGTTACAAAGTGGGATTAAAATGGATTGAGTTGTGTGTTGTTTTTACTATCTACACAAAATACTCTGTAATGTCAAAGTGGAAGAAAAAATTCCAACATTTTATTTGAAATAAAACACTAATATATCTTGATTATATAAGTATTCAACCCCCTGAGTCAATAGGCTACATATTATAATCACCTTTGGCAACGATTACAGCTATGAGTTTTTCTGGGTAAGTCTCTAAGAGCTTTGCACACCTGGATTGTACAATATTTGTACATTATTCTTACAATTTTTTTTATTTAAGCTCTGTCAAGTTGGTTGTTGATCATTGCTAGACAGCCATTTTCAAGTCTTGCCATACATTTTAAATCCGATTTAAGTCAGGAACATCCAATGTCGTCTTGGTAAGCCACAGTGTATATTTGGCCTTGTGTTTGGGGTAATATTCCTGTTGAATGGTGAATTTGTTTCCCAGTGTCTGATGGAAAGTAGACTGAACCAAGTTTTCCTCTAGGATTTTTCTTGTGCTAAGCTCTATTACGTTTAATTTTATCCTAAAAAACTCCCTAGTCCTTGCTGATGACAAGCATACCCATAACATGATGCAGCCACCACCATACTAGAAAATATGAAGAGTGGAACTCAGTGATGTGTTGTGTTGGATTTGCCCCAAACATAACGCTTTGTATTCAGGACAAAAAGTTAATATCTTTGTCACATTTTTTGCCATACTACTTTAGTGCCTTATCGCAAACAGTATGCATGTTTTGGAATAACTATTTTTATTCTGTACAGGCTTCCTTATTTTCACTCTGTCATTTATGTTAGTATTGTGGAGTAACTGCAATGTTGTTGATCCATCCTCAGTTTTCTCCTATCACAGCCATTAAACTATGTAACCATTTTAAAATCACCATTGGCCTCATGGTGAAATCCCGGAGCTGTTTCCTTCAAAGTATAATTACTAACTGCACCATGCTCAAATGGATATTCAATGTCTGCCCCTGAACTTATTTAGGCTTGTGTTATTAGAATTTGAGCTTGTTCGTTAACTTGCCTAGCTAGCTAAACAGAAAAAGCTAGGCAACTTTAATTTGCCTATTTTACTAGCTAACCCTTTCAAATAAACATTATTTGTTATTATGGGATATGCCAAATACAGCTACAGACCCAACCTGACATTGGCAATTAGCTAATTGTTAATTTTATTTCAGTATAACTGTGGAGTCAATTAAGGGGACTATGTTTCATGAAGCCATTAGAAGGCTGTTGCTGACAGAGGAAGTAGTCTACTATATACATTTATAATAATTGTTGGTGATTCAATAGCCTAGTTAATCATTACATGACTTTTAACACACTATCTATGTTTTACTCAGACTGGCAGTAACTCTGAACTATCAGAGGCAGAGGATTTATTTTTCGGCTGCTGCTGACGACAACTGCATGTAAGTTGTTTTTCTACATCATAATAATTAGGCTATATGTCTGCATAGCGCTTTGTCTTCATTTTTTGAAGATTAACTCACGTATATTTCTGAAGATGAACTCATATTGTTGCTCTTTTTTTCTCTCTGGAACCCAGATTGTACTGGCAGTATGTAGCCCAGCAGCAAAGGATTTGGACCTGTGGCAGGAGTTGGACCTGTGGATGAAAGGCGGCCGGTTCAAATCCCGGGCCAGGCACTAGAAAAAAAGAATGGGCGCAATTGATCTGACAAATGGAGGGCTGCTGGGTTCACATCCTCAAACCATTCCTCTGTCGTTGGCATCATGCAGGGTTCTATATGGAAACATTTTGGTTCAGTGAAGAACCTCTAGAGTTCTGTAAAAAGAACCCTGTAAAATAGAACCCTTTTTGTTCTATAAGGAACCTTTTTTTCTAAAACTGTATCCTTATAGCCTATGAAGGCTACACACAAATGTTCACTTTTTCTTTCTCCTCCCTCAACATTTTTGAATCAGATCCAAGAGAAATGTTCCGGGAAGGAAAACTTCAGTTTTGGCTGCAAATGTATTAGCCTGCACCTGGTTGGGTGCAATTTCTCTTCTTTCAATTCAAAGAAAGCTCCCTGTGTTGAGAGTTTCGGTTTCTAAGACTGGGAAAATCTTGTGGCTAGAAATATTAGAAAGGTTATGATTTAGCTTACTGTCACTCACACACACTCTGGAAACATACTATTAAAATAACACTTCTCCCGGAGATTGAAAAAACTAAAGGACTCTACATGCTGGCTTACCTCGATCCTGTGTAAATGTAAATATTGCACCCTCACCCGCACTCGCCCGTGCGTCACGCCCAGTGGGTCCTGCTTCAGTACAAAAAAGAGAGGGCATTAAGATGCAAGTGGCGTACAGAACCCCTGGGTGTGTATCCAGAGCCGACCTTATACCCTTGACACAGCCCCCTCCGCTCGGCGCTATTAGACAGAGGAGGAACAACATAGATCTGTTGAGCTGTTTGGGCCTGACATTAGATCCCTGACTGGCGAGAATGGCAAGAGTCAGTGTTTCCCTCCAATCCCCAAAGGACTGCACAATTTGGCCTTGTTTGCATGGGGCTTCTCTCTCTCCGTTAGAATGGGGTCATTTCGTTTGATTGTTTCTTGATTAGGCTAATTACAATTTTGTTATTGTGTTCTAAATGCTACAATACTAATATCATTAGGTAAATATTACGTTAAATATTAATAATAATGTAGGGTACGCTATGATAGCCTAATTGCAATGTCAATATTATATATTAGCCTATATTATCATCTAATCAATGAGTCTGTATTTTTTTTTCTTCAGAAAAGGGAACCTTACCTAGAGCACCCGAGGCAGCACAGCTCTCAAGACGTGTCAACCCCTCTTTGTGTATCGTCCAATCAACAGGAGTCCTGCTCTCTACTTCCGCTGGTAATTGGGGGGAGATGGGAAAGGCGTGCGCACGCATGGCACAGGGTAAACACTCGCTTCCAGAGATGAACGGGTAGAAGTGTCAGATGGAAGGAGAAAAAGAGTGAAGGAAGAAAATAGATAAAATCATTTATGTAGACCATTTGGAATTGTGTAGTTTCCAACACTTCAGATTCGAAGAGCAGAAGCGGAGAAGAGTGGTGTCTTTCCGACAAGCCTCCTTCGATACGGATCCTAGAAGAGAGCGTCCTTTTGTGGGAGTTAACTGAATATATACGTCCAGCAGAAAACCAAAACTTTTCATATTTTAATTCTTAAAAATAAAATAAAAATCCTACGGAATGCATAAAGATAATTTTCTATTCACCAATCGCTGCCTTTAAACTGGTGGAACGTGAATACATTTTCATAGGCCTACTAATAGATAAACAAAACATCAACTTTTATATGCATTTTTGTTAATCTTTTCGATGGATTAGTTGGCATTTTTTTTATCTCCATTTTATGGCATAGTATAACATTCAACACGCTTTCTCAACATTTTTAAACATTTTTATTGGATTAGAGCACTCTGTTTGAGAAGATAAATTGATCCAACGAGGGAAGAGGGAGATCAATCACAGGCTTTATGGTTTGGGGAATGGCAACAGCCACCTCCAGTCCATACCTGGCCAGCAATAGGATCCTGTCCACCGGCTCCATCGTGCACTCAGACCGGGGGGTCGGTGACATGCAGCCGGGGAGCACCGCTGTCACCTCGGTGTCGGACGGATACAGAGGGGACTCTTCGGTGAAGATGGTGCAGAGTGACTTTATGCAGGGCGCTATTGCGACGAGCAACGGGGGACACATGTTAAGCCATGCCCACCAGTGGGTGACATCCCTGCCACACGCCGCCGCTGCAGCAGCCGCAGTGGCAGCTGCCGAAGCCGGTTCTCCCTGGTCTCCCGGCCCGGTGGGAATGAGAGACAGCCCGCAGCTGCAGGACGTGAAGAGAAACTCCGGCAGAGAGGACCTGCACTCGGGCTCCGCTCTACACCACAGGTCTTCGCATCTGGGCTCCCACCAGGCACACCCAGGAGCCTGGGGAGGCACCTCAGCCGCTCACATATCCAGCATCTCCGAAGGACAGCAGCAGCAACAGTCGCTGATTTACTCCCAGCCCGGGGGATTCACGGTTAACGGGATGCTCAGCTCACCGGGTAGTAGAAGCCTAATGCACCCGGGGATGGTGAGGGGGGAATCCCCTGATCTCGACCACGGCAGCCACCATCATCACCATCACCACCACCACCACCAGCATCCACATCATCCGCAGCACCACGTCGGGGTGAGCCATGACGCTCAGTCCGACGAGGATACGCCAACCTCGGACGACCTAGAGCACTTCGCTAAACAGTTCAAACAGCGCAGGATCAAACTGGGCTTTACACAAGCGGACGTGGGATTGGCGCTGGGCACCCTGTACGGAAACGTCTTCTCACAGACCACGATATGCAGGTTCGAGGCCCTGCAGCTGAGCTTCAAGAACATGTGCAAGCTGAAGCCGCTGCTCAACAAATGGCTGGAGGAAGCTGATTCGACCACCGGTAGCCCTACCAGCATCGATAAGATCGCGGCGCAGGGCAGGAAGAGGAAAAAGCGCACGTCCATCGAGGTGAGCGTCAAAGGAGCTTTGGAGAGCCACTTTCTCAAAAGCCCCAAACCAGCAGCCCAGGAGATCACCTCTCTGGCGGACAGTCTGCAGCTGGAGAAGGAGGTGGTCCGGGTCTGGTTCTGCAACCGCAGGCAGAAGGAGAAGAGGATGACGCCACCGGGGCTGCCACACAGCCCGGAGGACGAGTACTCTCAGGTCGACAACATGAGCGCAGGCACACCGTCACCTTCCATGGACTGCAAGCGAATGTTCAGCGATACGTGAGAAATAAACAGAACACCGAACAATAATATTTTGGAGGGCTGAAATAAGACACTGTCAGAGCTGAGAAAATACTAGCAAGATAAATGATATTTTACGTGTGCCAAGCGGGAACAGTTACTTTTAGGCCTACATGAAACAATGAAACAAAACAAAAATCTTACCCATCCACATTACTCCATCCTGACCTGACTGGTATTTTCTCTTAGGAAAGTTAGAAATTAAAACATGCGATATTAGGCAACACATTGTCGAATGGACAATCTTAATCCGTTTTTAGCCTGTTATATATTACAATAAAATGTGTGTGTGTGTGTGTGTGTTTCACAAACTACATCTTTCCCTTTTATTTTATTTTGAACCAAAATGATTGTTTCAGTTCTCTGCCCCATCTTTGGCCCCATGTGAAAGACAACGATACGCTTTAACATCTCCCCATGATCGCCCTTGTTATTTTGTAATATTTCATATTGTGTGGCCCTATTTTAGAACAAACTAAATCAACGACTCTTTTTTTTTGCAGCACTAATTGTTATTGGAAATGATCCCTTCTGCAGTTGAAGGGGGTCGCATTACATTCCCACTTATATGCTTTTGTTTTGTTTTTACAAACAAGTTATGATAGAATATTTTTAAGAATCTGAATCTTTTTCACCATGCTGACCTTCTGTTCTAATGCTACCATATAATTCATGTACTATAATGAGCAATACTTTATTTACCCCCAACTTTACATTATGTGGTATTGCTAACTTAACCCTTTTATTCACGTTTGTTATGATTAGACTGTTATTGCAGTGATGATGATGATAGGCCTATGCCTGCCTACATGTTATGTTCAAAGGAGCACGAATTCCCAAAAGCTGACGTCATTGTTGTTTGTTATAGCCTTGTATACTTCTATGTGATGATTTTGACAGTAGCCTAATATATTTTAAATGGTTATTTCATGAAGGATTATTGAGAACAATAAATTTGTCATAACGGATACCATTGTGTTTTCAATGTCAGCACACCAAAAGTACTATAGGCCAACTTTGAAGATCTGATGTGCAAAACATTCGACAAAGGCCTAATCGAGACCCTGTCTTGTAGGGCGGGCGGTGCTGCTCATCCTGACCTACTGATGTGAAAAGAAAACTTGCCACCCAACATACCAACTTCAAAAAGTTCAACTTCATTGAATTAATCCTCTATAGGATATACATGCAGGGGAGCGCAAAAAGGACGTTTATGAAAAAAAATACAAACTTTGGAGTATGTTTTGGTCTAATAGCCTAGTGAAATTATGTTAGTGTATTCCTGCTTTTCAGGATATGCTCTTTTAATGCAATGTACTGTAAATGCAGTTTACATTTTATTATTTAACTAATGATGCGTTCGTTTTTTATTAGGCTATTCGACGTTGTTGATCTGTTTTGTGTTTAATGACTAGGCCTATTCATTCGCCTATAGTTTTTGCTGACCAAAACGAAAAAAAAAAAACAATAGGCCAAATTGTCTGTTGTCTTTATTTGTCCTGTCGGTTGTGTAAAGAAACACCCGAATAGCGGCCTGAAAAATCTTGAGGTATAGGACAAACCAAGCCTGATTGCTTTTGGTCACATTGCTATGCCTATAGGCTGTTACAGGCCTAATGAATTAACAATAATGCTAGCTATGGTGCCCGTGGACTGTTTGGGATCTCTGTAAATATACGATTTGTACTAGTTTTGAGAAGTTCAAACTTGTTTCTTGGCGTGGGAAAAAACACACCATTCACCTGTGAAAGATTCACATTTCGCGGATGATCATACCACAGCGGGTATATATATATATTTTACCATTATCTAACTAGGCAAGTCAGTTAACAACAAATTCTTTTTTTTCAATGACGGCCTAGGAACGGTGGGTTAACTGCCTTGTTCAGGGGCAAAACGATAGCTTTTTACCTTGTCAGCTCGGTGATTCGATCTCGCATCCTTTCGGTTATAAGTTCAACACTCTAACCACCAGGCCGTCCCAAAGTTGCTAAGCAGCTCGCTTCAAACCTTGGTAAAAAGCATCCACTTCCCTATCTTCCTCATTGAATTAAAACTGACATGTTCGACGTTTATAATAGGCCTACTTATTTGAGTAGGTTTACACGCTGTCATGAGACATTGAAAAGTGCTTATTTTAGGCTACACAAATAGAATAGGCCTAGGCCTATTCCAGAAGAGAACAAAATATTCTAGATCAGAAAAAAATCAGAATAGCAATTTGCATAAACATAATTTAAAGATTATATATATACAGTACTAGTCAAAAGTTTGGACACACCTACTCATTTCAGGGTTTTTCTTTATTTTTACTATTTTCGACAATGTAGAATAATAGTGAAGAAATCAAAATGATTAAATAACACATATGGAATAATGTAGTAACCAGAAAAGTTCCAAGCTCCAATACACATTAATATTAAAGTAAAATAATGGAATACAGAAATATATAAAATTACATGGAGTAATGTTGGAGTGGCATTGCCTAAAATACAGTAGAACAGAATACAGTATATACATATGAGATGAGTAAAGCAGTATGAAAACATTATTTAAACATTATTCAAGTGACTGGTGTTCCATTATTAAAGGGGACAGTGATTCCAAGTCTATGTAAATACAGTTGAAGTCAGTAGTTTACATACACCTTAGCCAAATACATTTAAACTAAGTTTTTCACAATTCCTGACATTTAATCCAAGTAGAAATTCCCTGTTTTAGGTCAGTTAGGATCACCACTTTATTTAAAAAATGTGAAATGTCAGAATAATAGTAAAGAGAATGATTTATTTCAGCTTTTATTTCTATCATCACATTCCCAGTGGTTCAGAAGTTTACATACACTCAATTAGTATTTGGTAGCATTGCCTTTAAATTGTTTAACTTGGGTCGAACGTTTCGGGTAGCCTTCCACCAGCTTCCCACAATAAGTTGGGTGAGAGCTGATGTAACTGAGTCAGGTTTGCAGGCCTCCTTGCTCGTACAAGCTTTTTCAGTTCTACCCACAAATCTTCGATAGGATTGAGGTCAGGGCTTTGTGATTGCCACTCCAATACCTTGACTTTGTTGTCCTTAAGCCATTTTGTCACAACTTTTGAAGTATGCTTTGGGTCATTGTCCATTTGGAAGACCCATTTGCGACCAAAGTGACTTAAGTTTTGAGATTTAGCTTCAATATATCCACATAATTTTCCGTTCTCATGATGCCATCTATTTTCTGAAGTGCACCAGTCCATCCTGCAGCAAAACACCCCCACAACATGATGCTGCCACCCCCGGGCTTCACGGTTGTGATGGTTTTCTTCAGCTAGCAAGCCTCCCCCTTTTCCCTCCAAACACAACGATGGTCATTATGGCCAAACAGTTCTATTTTTGTTTCATCAGAACAGAGGAAATTTATTAAAAAAGTACGATCTTTGTCCCAATGTGCAGTTGCAAACCGTAGTCTGGCTTTTTTTATGGCGGTTTTGGAGCAGTGGCTTCTTCCTTGCTGAGCAGCCTTTCAGGTTATGTCGATATAGGACTCGTTTTACTGTGGATGTAGATACTTTTGTACCTATTTCCTCCAGTATCTTCAAAGGGTCCTTTGCTGTTGTTCTGGGATTGATTTTCACTTTTTGCACCAAAGTACGGTAATCTCTTGGAGACAGAACACATCTCCTTCCTGATAGGTATAGCGGCTGCATGGTCACATGGTGTTTATACATGTGTACTATCGTTTGTACAGATGACCGTGGTACCTTCAGGCGTTTAGAAATAGCTCCCAAGAATGAACCATACTTGTGGAGGTCTACATTGTTTTTCTGAAGTCTTGGCTGATTTCTTTTGATTTTCCCATGATGTCAAGCAAAGAGGCACTGGGTTTGAAGGTAGGCCTTGAAATACATCCACAGGTACACCTCCAATTGACTTAAATGATGTCAATTAGCCTATCAGAAGCTTATAAAGCCATTACATGATTTTCTGGAATTTTCCAAGCTTAAAGGCACAGTCAACTTACTGTATGTAAACTTCTGACCCACTGGAATTGTGATACAGTGAATTGTAAGTGAAATAATCTGTCTGTAAACATTTGTTGGAACAATTACTTGTGTCATGCACAAAGTAGATGTCCTAACCGACTTGCCAAAACTATAGTTTGTTAACAAGAAATTTGTGGAGTGGTTGAAAAGCAAGTTTTAATGACTCCAACCTAAGTGTATGTAAACTTACGAGTTCAACTGTACATGTAGAGCAATAGCCTCTAAGGTGCAGAGTTGGTAACCACATGTAGGCCATTTAACAGTCTGATGACCTTAAGATAGAAGCTGTTTATCAGTCCCAGCTCTGATGCACCTGTACTGACCACTCCTCCTGGATGATAGCAGGGTGAACAGGCTGTGGCTCAGGTGGTTGATGTCCTCTTTGGACTTCCTGTGACATCAGGTGCTGTAGATGTCCTGAAGAGCAATTAGCTTGCCCATTCCACCTTCTCCACTGCGGTCCCGTCGATGTGGAGAGGGGCGTGCTCCCTCTGCTGTTTCTAAAAGTATACGATCAGCTCCTTTGATGTTGAGTGAGAGGCTATTTTCCTGCCACAACTCTCCCAGGGCCCTCACCTCCCTGAAGGCTATCTCGTCATTGTTGGAAATCTGGCCTACTACTGTTGTGTTGTCTGCAAACTTGATGATTGAGTTGGAGGAGTGCGTGGCCATGCAGTCATGGGTGAACAGCGAGAACAGGAGGGAACTGAGCACGCACCATTGTGGGGCCCCTGTGTTGAGGATCAGCGAAGTGGAGGTGTTGTTTTATACCTTCACCATCTGGGGGCGGTCCGTCAGGAAGTCCACAACCCAGTTGCACAGGGCGGGGTTCAGACCCAGAGCTCCAAGCTTATTGATGAGCTTGGAGGGTCTTATCGTGTTTAATGCTGAGCTATAGTCAATGAACAGAATTCTTACATAGGTATTCCTCTTGTCCAGATGGGATAGGGCAGTGTGCAGTGCGATGGCGATTACATTGTCTGTGGATCTTTTGGGGCGGTATGCAAATTGAACAGGGTCTAGGGTGTCAGATAAGGTGATATGATCCTTAACCAGCCTCTCAAAGTACTTCATCATGACAGAAGGGAATGCTATGGGGCGACAGTCATTTACTTCAATTACCTTTGCTTTCTTGGGTACAGGAACAATGGTGGACATCTTGAAGCCAGTGAGGACAGCAGACTGGGATAGGGAGAGTTTGAATATGTCCGTAAAACACTCCAACACTCCAGCCAGCTGGTCTGCGCATGCTCTGTTGACGCAGCTAGAGATGTCATCTGGGCTGGAAGCCTTGCAAGGGTTAACACGCTGAAATGTCTTACTCACGTCTGTCACGGAGAAGGAGAGCCCACAGGCCTTGGTAGCAGGCCACGTCGGTGGCACTGTGTTATCCTTAAAGTGGGCGAAGAAGGTGTTTAGCTTGTCCGGAAGCAAGACGTTGGTGTCCGCGACGTGTCTGGTTTTCCCTTTGTGGTCAGTGATTGTCTGTAGGCCCTGCCACATACGTCTCGTGTCTGAGCTGTTGAATCGAGACCACTTTCTCTTTGTACTGACATTTTGCCTGTTTGATTGCTTTACGAAGGGAATAACTACACCGTTTGTGTTCGTCCATATTCCCGGTCATCTTACCATGGTTAAATGCAGTGGTTCGCGCCTTCAGTTTCGCACGAATGCTGCCATCTATCCACAGTTTCTGGTTTGGGTAGGTTCTAATAATCACAGTGGGTATAACATCTCCTATACACTTCCTGATGAACTCAGTCACCGTGTCTGTGTATTCGTCAATGTTATTCTCAGAGGCTACCCGGAACATATCCCAGTCCTCGTGATCAAAACATTCTTGAAGCATGGATTCCGATTGGTCAGACCAGCATTCAATAAACCTTAGCACGGGTACTTCCTGTTTGAGTTTCTGCCTACAGGAAGGAAGGAGCAAAATGAGTCGTGATCAGATTGAGGGTGGGGTAGGGCCTTGTAGGCATTTCGTTGAGTAGCAGTGGTCCAAAGTTTTACTAGCGCCAATATTACAGTCAATGTGTTTGTAGAACTTCGGTAGCGTTTTCCTCAAATTTGCTTTGTTTTAAAACCATCACTTACAATAAATGTGGCCTCAGGATATGTGGTTTCCAGTTTGCATACAGTCCAGTGTAGTTCTTTGAGGGCCGTTCGTGGTATAGGCTTGAGAGGAAATATACATGGCTGTGACTATAACTGAAGAGAATTCTCTTGGGAGGTAATATGGTCAGCATTTGATTGTGAGGTATTCTAGGTCAGGTGAACAAAAGGACTTGAATTTCTGTATGTTATCATAATCACACCATGAGTGTTTAATCATGAAACATGCACACCCACCTTTTTTCTTCTCGGAGAGTTCTTTATTCCTGTCTGTGTCATGTGCTGAGAACCCAGATGGCTGAATATCCCGAGAGAGCCATGTATCCATGAAACAGAATATGTTACAATCCCTGATGTCTCCCTGGAAGTAGATCCTTGCCCTGAGCTCATCTACTCTATTATCCAGAGACTGAAAATTAGCGAGTAATATACTTGGAAGCAGTGGATGGTGTGCATGCCTCCTGAGTCGGACTAGAAGTCCACTCCACAAGTCCATATTGAAGTAGCATCTCAAGACATCGGTCAGGAAGTTAAAGCTTGGTCACAAATGGATCTTCCAAATGGACAATGACCCGAAGCATACTTCCAAAGTTGTGGCAAAGTGGCTTAAGGACAACAAAGTCAAGGTATTGGAGTGGCCATCACAAAGCCCTGACCTCAAGCCTATAAATAATTTGTTGGGCAGATCTGAAAAAGCGTGTGCGAGCAAAGAGGCCTACAAACCTGACTCAGTTACACCAGCTCTGTCAGGAGGAATGGGCCAAAATTCACCCAATATACTGGAATTGTGATACAGTGAATTATAAGTGAATAAGTGAAATAATCTATTTGTAAACAATTGTTGGAAAAATTACTTGTGTCATGCACAAAGTAGATGTCCTGATCGACTTGCCAAAACTATAGTTTGTTAATAACAAGAAATTTGCGGAGTGGCTGAAAAACGAGTTTGAATGACTCCAACCTATGTGTTTGTAAACTTTCGAATTCAAACTGTATATACAGTATGTTGTTTTTTTCCCGCACATGAATCTGAAATGATTATTCTTGTTCAGAAGTTGTTTTAGTTTCATCATTTAAATGTAAAACATTTTGGAAGCCTGTGTAATGGCTGTTGGAAGGAGAGGACCAAGGTGCAGCGTGGTATACAGTGCCTTGCGAAAGTATTCGGCCCCCTTGAACTTTGCGACCTTTTGCCACATTTCAGGCTTCAAACATAAAGATATAAAACTGTATTTTTGTGTGAAGAATCAACAACAAGTGGGACACAATCATGAAGTGGAACGACATTTATTGGATATTTCAAACTTTTTTAACAAATCAAAAACGGAAAAATTGGGCGTGCAAAATTATTCAGCCCCCTTAAGTTAATACTTTGTAGCGCCACCTTTTGCTGCGATTACAGCTGTAAGTCGCTTGGGGTATGTCTCTATCAGTTTTGCACATCGAGAGACTGAAATTTTTTCCCATTCCTCCTTGCAAAACAGCTCGAGCTCAGTGAGGTTGGATGGAGAGTATTTGTGAACAGCAGTTTTCAGTTCTTTCCACAGATTCTCGATTGGATTCAGGTCTGGACTTTGACTTGGCCATTCTAACACCTGGATATGTTTATTTTTGAACCATTCCATTGTAGATTTTGCTTTATGTTTTGGATCATTGTCTTGTTGGAAGACAAATCTCCGTCCCAGTCTCAGGTCTTTTGCAGACCATCAGGTTTTCTTCCAGAATGGTCCTGTATTTGGCTCCATCCATCTTCCCATCAATTTTAACCATCTTCCCTGTCCCTGCTGAAGAAAAGCAGGCCCAAACCATGATGATGCCACCACCATGTTTGACAGTGGGGATGGTGTGTTCAAGGTGTTGCGTTTACGCCAACATAACGTTTTGCATTGTTGCCAAAAAGTTCAATTTTGGTTTCATCTGACCAGAGCACCTTCTTCCACATGTTTGGTGTGTCTCCCAGGTGGCTTGTGGCAAACTTTAAACAACACTTTTTATGGATATCTTTAAGAAATGGCTTTCTTCTTGCCACTCTTCCATAAAGGCCAGATTTGTGTAATATACGACTGATTGTTGTCCTATGGACAGAGTCTCCCACCTCAGCTGTAGATCTCTGCAGTTCATCCAGAGTGATCATGGGCCTCTTGGCTGCATCTCTGATCAGTCTTCTCCTTGTATGAGCTGAAAGTTTAGAGGGACGGCCAGGTCTTGGTAGATTTGCAGTGGTCTGATACTCCTTCCATTTCAATATTATCGCTTGCACAGTGCTCCTTGGGACGTTTAAAGCTTGGGAAATCTTTTTGTATCCAAATCCGGCTTTAAACTTCTTCACAACAGTATCTCGGACCTGCCTGGTGTGTTCCTTGTTCTTCATGATGCTCTCTGCGCTTTTAACGGACCTCTGAGACTATCACAGTGCAGGTGCATTTATACGGAGACTTGATTACACACAGGTGGATTGTATTTATCATCATTAGTCATTTAGGTCAACATTGGATCATTCAGAGATCCTCACTGAACTTCTGGAGAGAGTTTGCTGCACTGAAAGTAAAGGGGCTGAATAATTTTGCACGCCCAATTTTTCCGTTTTTGATTTGTTAAAAACGTTTGAAATATCCAATAAATGTCGTTCCACTTCATGATTGTGTCCCACTTGTTGTTGATTCTTCACAAAAAAAATACAGTTTTATATCTTTATGTTTGAAGCCTGAAATGTGGCAAAAGGTCGCAAAGTTCAAGGGGGCCGAATACTTTCGCAAGGCACTGTATGTCCATATTTATTTAATGAACACTGAAATCACAAAAATAACAAAGCGAACGACCGAAACAATTCTGTCTGGTGCAGACACACAACAGAAAACAACTACCCATAACTCAAGGGTGAAACCAGGCTGCCTAAGTATGGTTCTCAATCAGAGACAATGATTGACAGCTGCCTCTGATTGGGAACCATACCAGGCCAAACACATAGAAATACAAACATAGAACAAAACATAGAATGCCCACCCCAACTCACGCCCTGACCAACCTAACATAGAGACATAAAAAAGGAACTAAGGATGTGACTGTACCCAACCCCTCCAAAGGTGCGGACTCCGGCTGCAAAACCTAAACCCATAGGGGAGGGTTTGGGTGGGCATCTGTCCGCGGTGGCGGCTCTGGCGCGGGACGTGGACCCCACTCCACCGTAGTCTGGGCCCACTTAGGTGGCGCCTTTGGAGGGCGACTCTGGCAGCGCCGGAGTGAAGGGCGGCTCTGGCAGCTCCTGACTGACAGGCGGCTCTGGCAGCTCCTGACTGACGGGCGGCTCTGGCAGCTCCTGACTGACGGGCGGCTCTGGCAGCTCCTGACTGACGGGCGGCTCTGGCAGCTCCTGACTGATGGGCGGCACTGGCGGCTCCGGACAGGAGGGTGGCTCTGGAAGCGTTGGACAGGAGGGAGACTCTGGAAGCGCTGGACAGGCGGGAGCACCTGGAGGGAGGAGACGGAGAGATAGCCTGGTGCGTGGGGCTGCCACAGTAGGCCTGGTGCGTGGAGGAGGCACCGGATGGACTGGGCCATGGAGGCGCACTGGAGGTCTCGAGCACCGAGCCTGCACAACCTGTCCTGGCTGGACAGGTAGCCCGGCAAGTGCGGCGGGGTGGAACAGAACGCACTGGGCTGTGCTGGCAAACCGGGGACACCGTGCGTAGGGCTGGTGCCATATAACCCGGGCCGAGGAGACGCCCTGGAGACCAGATGCGCTGAGCCGGCTTCATTCCTCCTGGCTCAATGCCCACTCTAGCCCGGCCAATATGGGGAGCAGCGATGTAGCGCACCGGGCTTTGCGTGCGCACTGGGGACACCGTGCGCTTCCCCGCATAACACAGTGCCTGCCCAGTCAACCTCTCTCCACGGTAAGCACAGGTCTCCTACCTGCCTCCCCCAAGACGTTTTTGGGGCTGCCTCTCGTCCCTGTTGCTCTGCTGTGCTAACTCCTCATAATGCCGCCGCTCGGCTTTAGCTGCCTCCAGCTCTTCCCTGGGGCGGCGATATTCCCCAGCCTGTGCCCAGGGTCCCTTACCGTCCAAAATCTCCTCCCATGTCCATTCCTCCAGATAGTTCTTCTCCTCCTTCTCAAGCTGCTTGGTCCTTTTGTGGTGGGTAGTTCTGTAATGGCTGTTGGCTGCCTAAGTATGGTTCTCAATCAGAGACAACGATTGACAGCTGCCTCTGATTGGGAACCATACCAGGCCAAACACATAGAAATACAAACATAGAACAAAACATAGAATGCCCACCCCAACTCACGCCCTGACCGACCTAACATAGAGACATAAAAAAAGGAACTAAGGTCAGGACGTGACAGCCTGAAATTGTGATATGCTAATTCGTTACTGTATGCTTAAATAGGCTAATTGTAACAATGTTTTTAAATTTCTCTTAATAGTTGCTAGGCTTTCTTGGATTGGGAACATTGGTTTTATACATTCCGTTTATGTTAAGACTGTCAATAAAATAGACAAAATGGCCTATTCAATAAAAGTTTACATTATGAGTTGGACTACAACCATTATTATTTTGTTATAGCCTATAGCCCATTGATCGATTATTGTGAATTTGTATTAGGCTAAGTAAGGTCTCTGATTTAGCCCAGTCCTGAGTTCAATAACCCACTGTATTGTAGGCTATGCTGTACTTAAAAAATAGCCTATATATTTTAGTTGGTCTAATAGTGAGAATGCTAAGCCTAGTTAGTCTTTGAGACTATAGTCATATAAGCACAGCCGAGGCTACATCCCATTCGCGTAGGAAGGTCCCCCATGACACAAGTCAGTATTTGACGTCCATCCATGTCTGGTCGGGAGGTGGAAAACGGACACTAGGGGGAAAACGTGAGCACTGACAGGGATGGTTGTTGGGCATATTTTTGTTTTAAGGCTATCCTAAACCTTAACCCTTACCTTAACCATTCAGAGTTAATGCCTAACTTTAAGAATCCTGAGTTAATGCCTAAACTTAATCCTAACCTTAAGAATTCAAAGTTAATGCCTAAACTTAACCCTAACCTTTAAAAAATCTAAATTAATCCCTAAATTGAACCTTAAACACATCGAAATTTTACGTTTGGAACAACTTAAAAATGTGACGTTTAAGAAACATGGGTGAACGTCTAATTCTGACGTGAGACTGTGAGAGCTGGTTGATTTGCAATGGACAAACCTATGAGCGTTTTAGAATGTTTATTGACTACTGTCATTTATCGGTTTCATCCCGTATGTTTGTTTGCGTGTAGTTATCGCTCACTCTTGACACGTGCGCGTCACAGTTCCATGACTCGTGGCCAGCGGAGGTCGGCTATCCCAGCTGTCTGCTCCCCTTGGCAGCGGTTGTCTAGGGGTGACAGCGTGTCAGAGCCATCTCTTAGTGGTAGGAGCAGTTGAGAAGGAAGAGGATCTGTCAGATGATGGGTTTGGCAGTTAGGAGGACAGTCGACATCTCCCACACCCTCCCTCTGGTAAACACACACAAACACACTATATCTCAACTGTCATTTAGGAGAGAGAAAATGAAGATAAGTGTATGAAAGGTCTACTGTTGCAGTAGCTGTCAGTCTAACCTGTGGACCTGACTGAGGAAAATGGCCCAGGGCACAGGGTTTAATAAGTTATCTCCAGTAGGTACACCGGTACTCACAGTTACCTATTGTTACCCCAGGGCCTTCAATGGGACACGTAGCCTACCAGAGGAACGCGATGCAAACTAAATAGGT